>NW_027660906.1:45000-51410 GCF_963280865.1 Gymnoscopelus braueri
TAATACACAGACCCATTAGATCTCCTAATACACAGACCCATTAGATCTCCTAATACACAGACCCATTAGAGAAAATAATTGCATCCCGAAAATTGTAAATCAAGTATGATTGATTGCAGCACATTACAATGCCATGTCATTAAAATCCAATTAACCGTTACAATATGATTGTGATTAAGCATTAAAAAGAAAAAAGCGAAAATTCTAGTTTGGTTAATGAATGATTTTACGGTAGCATTTTCTCTCTATTTATTTGTATTTTCTTATCACACTGTTTTAAGTGATTAACGTTACATTCAGAATGGAACAGAACATTAATCTAGACTGGCTGTTCATGTGCAACCTGTCATAGTCGCTTCAACTTCCAATTTCAGTTTGAATTACTACATTTGAGTGAGGGTCCACTCTCTTTGTGTGTGTGTGTGTGTGTGTGTGTGTGTGTGTGTGTGTGTGTGTGTGTGTGTGTGTGTGTGTGTGTGTGTGTGTGTGTGTGTGTGTGTGTGTGTGTGTGTGTGTGTGTGTGTGTGTGATCAGTGGTCGAAAGTAACTAGTTTTAGGAGATCATTGTTTTGTTGTTGTTTTTTGCTGAGACCTGATGTTCATAGTGACAGAACACTATGCAATGTTATAATACTGAGAGGCAGCATTGATTCACTCATAAGCCCACACGGGCCTTATCTTCGATGTGCTCTAGTTGCATTCACTTAGCTGGGGACCCGCCGGTACTCTCTCTCTCTCGAGGACCCCCTCGGGGAGTCCCCGAACCCCAAGTTTGAAAAGCACCTTTGTATGAGTCACTGTACATCAGGTTTCCACAGATTGTGGAATGTGGATGTTTCATTTATTCCTTATGCTAAGGCGCTCTGGTGGTGCGGCGGTAAAATACTCTTCCCACCACCGCAGCGTCTATAGGGGTTCCAATCCATCCTGGTGCATCCGGCTTTGTCGCACATCTTTACAAATACAATTGGCCCGGGTTCGGGGGAGGGAAGCCGGGCGGGGAGGAGGGTGATATTTGCACAATGGATTCTAGCCCCGTCAGTCCGTATCCCTGACAGCCCGTACAATCCTGTCAATAACTGAGTGTATACAAAACTAAAACTAATGAAAACTAACTAAAACTATTAGAATTTTCAAAAATATAAAATATAAAATAAAAAAAAAAAAACAAAAAAAAAAAAACAAGCAAATCCGCTCTAAAAACAAATGAAAACTAACTGAATTAGAACAAGAATATTCAAAACAAACTTAAACTAAAATGAAAAATCCAAAACTATTATAACTTTGCTCCTCACTGGCAGGTGAGTCAGTAAGGATACAACTGCCGTGACAACACAGAAGTGTTCATTGTCATAACCACTAAATTGGGGAGAAAAAAGGGTAAAACTAATTAAGTGGCTCCTCTAAATTGAAAAGAAAAATAATTAAATAATTGTCTTTCAGGAACCATAGGGGTTCAACTTTGACCTTGTTGGTTCCTATTAGTTATTTTCCACAGCTGCTTTCTAGCTTAGATCAGTGGAAAAAATGTGTTTTGCTGTGCGGTGCAGCGTAGGAGCAGAACTCACCTATAAGCAGTTTTCAGAAAAAATAAATATGAAACATGTGGAGGCTTTCTTTCTGCTATTGCCTGTAAAAGCAGAGGGTAAGTGGAATATCATTTTTGCCACGAGCGTCGTTTTCTTTCTTCCCCTCTGTTAGTCTTTGAGCACTTTTAACCCATTACGACCGGGAACGCATCTGTGTTATTTTTAAGATTTATTTGGGCTATTCAGAAATAGCAGATCTACAAGCTCATCGCGCGGCACCGAATGCCGCACTATGAGCTTGTAGATCTGCTATTTTTTGAAAAAATGTGAAAATGGGTACAAATTGTTTAAAAAAAAAAAACATTTTACTCAAATCTTTGCTTCTACAAAATGTCTTATAAATCTTAACAGTTTTTTGAAAAAAACTTATGTTGCTATAATGTCAGTGGTTCTCAAACTTAAGGACCCACAAAATGATATGTATTTGGCCATCTCTAAATATGTTGTTTCAGGGGACCCCCCAGAAGCAAAGATTTGAGTAAAACTTTAACATAATATATTCAAAGATTTGCACACATTTTCCACGTTTTTTCAAAAAACATCAGATCTACAAGCTCTTACATTTTTTGAATAGCCGAAGACATCCTAAAATGACACAGACGTGTTCCCGGTCTTAACGGTTTAAAGCTGCCACTCTTTTCATCAGCTAATGGTGCTAATCACTGCCCAAGGGATCAGAGGAGAGGAAAAAAAAACACCCCGACAGTTAAATGCTTTTAAGAGTCGGGGACAAAAGTCAAAAAGCCCAACGTGATGCAGCTTGTAAGAGCAAAAGCATAATTGAACCAAAATTGATTTAGTTAAATAGAGGGGTTCTTTTTTCCTCTTTGAGTTGAATCTCACAGTACCTCGTAAACGTATTAGTATGCATAAATTATGCATAATGTATGCAAATGCCACTGTTTCAGATGCCGCCACATGGAGGGTGGCAGCTCAGCCACAAGGACACTGCAGTAGGCTGCTGAACAGCAGTGGTAGAAAGTAACTAAGTACATTTACTGAAGTACTGTTCTTAAGTACAATTTCGAAGGTATTTGTACTATACTTGAGTGTTTCCAAGTTCATTACTTTGAATTATACTCCACTACATCTCGGATCCACATATTGAACTACAGTTATTTGAAAACTTTAGTTACTAATTACTTCGTAGATTTTGATACATTTTGAAAATAGCCATTTTGAAAATAGCCGATCTACAAGCTCATAGCGCGGCACTGAGTGCCGCGCTATGAGCTTGTATATCTGCTATTTTTGAATAGGCAAATTATAAAATAATGCGTTCCGGCTTAATGGGTTAAACCGCTCACTCAGTGAGCCTGATCTCCAGGGGCAGGGTGCTCTGAAGGTGAAGGCCATGCAACCTTTTGTATTTAACTGACCTTTTGGAATGGCCAGGAGTGCTTGGTTTGAGGATGTCAGACTCCGTGCCATGAAGGCACATGGGGGGGAGTAGGTCCGAGATATAGTCTGGGCAAGACCTAGCCTGGCCCTACAAGTGAGTAAGATTTTGTAACGGATTCTAAACTCAACTGGGAGCCAATGGAGGGATGCTAAAATGGGTGTGATGTGATAAAAACAAATGGTACCAATTAACACATTGGGTGCCAAAACCGGGATTCTCCGGTTTAACATTTTTAGCGCTTGGGTGTCAAAACCGGAATTTACCGTGACATTTTCCACAAGGGGGGGGGGGGGGGGGGCTAGCGCAGCTCTGGAATCACCCATGGTGCCTCTGAGAAGGAAGGGCCAGATGGATCACCGTGCCAAAAAACCTGGCTCCCGTCCACTCCATTCTATCTCCTTGCAAAAAAACTCCATATTTCATATATATATATATATAAACCTCCCAAGTACATATATTGTACTTTTTACAGTGGGAAAACGAGTCATTTTCGATCCGGGATCACTCCGCCCTGGTTTTTGATTGATTGAATATTGTATTAGCAAAACAATGTAAAACAGCACAGTTACATTTAAAATACTTTGTCTAACAGGTCCGTTCATTAAAAGTCCTTGCGGACTTGTTTCCAATGAGGGCCTTGGTATTCAATTCATAGACATATATAGTGGCACCACAGTTCAAATATCATTACAAAATAAACAGCCAAAAAAATAACACTTTGTACAACAAAAAAATTAAAAAGAGGTGGGGGGGGAATATGTACAAGAACAGGGGGGGGGAGGGTCTTCTGTACTCTATTGCTCCTCTATTCCATTCTCCTCTCCTCTCCTATACCTCCTCTATTCTCCTCTCCTCTCCTCTCCATCTCTGTCAGGTGAAAACCTCCTAAACATCTCCTAAAGGTAAAAGCAGAATAATAACCTGTATTCCGGTGGATTGGGGGTGTGGTTATTATTTAATCACAATCTCTTTTTGACTCGCGTGAGAGGATGTTATTGTTCCAGGTGTTAGCCAGGACCATCCACCATCGTGCACGCATGTATTGTTTACAATCGGTGTGCTCGCCGTGGAGTCTACAGCTGTAAACAGCGAAGCGTTACAAACGGTGAGCTCTCTGGCACTCAACGTCACTTTTAAAAAAAAAACTCTGGCACAGAATGTGTTAAAAGACGGGCCGCAGCATCTGAACCAGCTGAGGGGCTGTGGATGGATCGTTTTAAGAGGTGAAATAGCTGCCTTTGAATAACGCAATGAGGAATAAAATAAGACGGGAACCAGCTGTCTTTTGGTCAATTTATTAAATTGTTTGGCGATCAAGCAACCGGATGCATGGTCTGCTTCAGCACGGCGGTCAGGGATGCACTGAGGATCTGTTCTCCCAGGCACGCAGATAAGGTGTCTCTCAGCCCCTCTCAAAGGATCTCTATCAGGGGGGGGCCAGAGGCTCTACCCAGGAGGAGTGAAGTCCCAGGTGGCCTTGAACAGGGCACACAGGCCTGCTGAGGCACACACAGACAGTCCATTGTGAGATCATGATGTTACTTTCAGGCACACATGAAACAATGAGATACACAAACACATAGATACCGTGTTATAACACAATCTAAGTAAAAGAGCATCTCTGTATACATGCCCGTTTCAGAGCCAGAGGAGATTCTAGCCATGACGACGTGGTTGGTCCCAGCAACAGGTCATGACCCTTGTCATGGATAGGCCTCCTGGCTTTAGGTCCCAACTAACACATTAGTAATGGGTTGTCCTCTAAGGCAGAGTTCTCAGGTCTTAACTCAGTAATGCATGTCACAAAACTCATCAGTACTCATGGCTAAAAAAAAACCTCAAGGACCTCTCTTTGAGGACGTCACTCTGTTGTCCCAGATGAGTTGGCCAGATTGGCCAAATCTTCCTCTTGTAGCTATCTGGCCTGGGGATTGGTTCAGACGCACACGCACACACACGCACACACACACACACACACACACACACACACACACACACACACACACACACACACAACACACACACACACACGCGCACACACGCATTCACCTAGTATTGACCGACATGTAGGACTGACCACATGCATGGCTGAGCTCGGTCAATGAGCTGCCAGCCTCATCCTCTGCCTCAAAGCACCGCCAATACCACTGGGGGGGGGGGGTGTGGTGTGTGTGTGTGTGTGTGTGTGTGTGTGTGTGTGTGTGTGTGTGTGTGTGTGTGTGTGTGTGTGTGTGTGTGTGTGTGTGTGTGTGTGTGTGTGTGTGTGTGTGTGTGTGTGTGTGTGTGTGTGTGTGCGTGCATGTTCTTTTTCATTATTATTTAAAAATATATATTTGTAGTGAAAATAGCAGATCTACAAGCTGAGAACGGCTCGCATTGCGAGGCGTCATCAGCTTGAAGATCTGCTATTTTCACTACTTTTGTGCGACAGTCTGATGAAGTAGGGCATTCATTTATGAACACATATTTAACCTAAAAGAGATTGTGATTAGATAATAACCACACCCCCAATCCACTGGAATACAGGTTATTATTCTGCCTTTACCTTTAGGAGATGTTTAGGAGGTTTTCACCTGGTTTTCACCTGACAGAGATGGAGAGGAGAGGAGAGGAGAATAGAGGAGGGAGAGGAGAGGAGAATAGAGGAGGTATAGGAGAGGAGAGGAAAATAGAGGAGGTATAGGAGAGGAGAGGAGAGGAGAATAGAGGAGGGAGAGGAGAGGAGAGGAGAATAGAGGAGGGAGAGGAGAGGAGAGGAGAATAGAGGAGGGAGAGGAGAGGAGAGGAGAATAGAGGAAGGGAGAGGAGAGGAGAATAGAGGAGGTATAGGAGAGGAGAGGAGAATAGAGGAGGTATAGGAGAGGAGAGGAGAATAGAGGAGGTATAGGAGAGGAGAGGAGAATAGAGGAGGGAGAGGAGAGGAGAATAGAGGAGGTATAGGAGAGGAGAGGAGAATAGAGGAGGTATAGGAGAGGAGAGGAGAGGAGAGGAGAATAGAGGAGGTATAGGAGAGGAGAGGAGAGGAGAATAGAGGAGGTATAGGAGAGGAGAGGAGAATAGAGGAGGTATAGGAGAGGAGAGGAGAGGAGAATAGAGGAGGTATAGGAGAGGAGAGGAGAATAGAGTAGGGAGAGGAGAGGAGAATAGAGGAGGTATAGGAGAGGAGAGGAGAATAGAGGAGGTATAGGAGAGGAGAGGAGAATGGAATAGAGGAGCAATAGAGTACAGAAGTCCTGACGTCACTGGTTCATCCCTTGGGTCGTAAAGTAATGTCTCTATATAGAATAACATTGGGTCATCTTACAATCGTCTCATATAAGAATTGGGGTCCAAAAATAAACAAACTGTCTCTGTGATATTGTCAGGGAGGAGGTTCTGTATGGTTTATGATAGTCAGTCACTTATATTTGATACAGTCT
>NW_027660906.1:51610-94110 GCF_963280865.1 Gymnoscopelus braueri
ATGTGATGCAGCAGTCAGTCAGTCAGTCAGTAAGTAGTGTCTCTGTCCATGGTTCTGATGTGATGCAGTCAGTCAGTCAGTCAGTCAGTCAGTCAGTCAGTCAGTCAGCCATTCTATGCCACACAAAGGTAGCAAACATAGCAATCTACAAGCTCAAAACACATCGCACTGTGACTCGTTTTGAGCTTGTAGATCGGCTATTTTCGACTAACTTAAATACAAATACTTTGGACGTAAAAAAAGACAGTAGAATAGTAATACTAGTCATTAAGCTACTAATATAGGACTTAAGTGATTAAAGCAGGTCATGTTTGCATGTTTGAATTGTAACAGCTGAAATCAATAATATATCAGTATTCTGATATTAACCTACGGGCCACATTAAGTGAAGGTGGGGGCCGCCAGTTGCCCATGTATGTTCTGTTGTGATGCAGCAGCAGCCAGGAAGTAGTTCCTCTGTCCATGGTTCTGATGTGAGGTCAGCCAGTCTGCCTCATTGATTGGTGCTGAATGGACAGTGACTCTGTCCATGGTGCTGAATGGACTGTATATAACATGTTAGATGTAGTGACTCTGTCCATGGTGCTGAATGGACTGTATATAACATGTTAGATGTAGTGACTCTGTCCATGGTGCTGAAAGGACTGTATATACATGTTAGATGTAGTGACTCTGTCCATGGTGCTGAATAGACTGTATATAACATGTTAGATGTAGAGACTCTGTCCATGGTGCTGAATGGACTGTATATAACATGTTAGATGTAGTGACTCTGTCCATGGTGCTGAATGGACTGTATATAACATGTTAGATGTAGTGACTCTGTCATGGTGCTGAAAGGACTGTATATAACATGTTAGATGTAGTGACTCTGTCCATGGTGCTGAATAGACTGTATATAACATGTTAGATGTAGAGACTCTGTCCATGGTGCTGAATGGACTGTATATAACATGTTAGATGTAGTGACTCTGTCCATGGTGCTGAATGTACTGTACAAAACATGTTAGAAGTAGTGACTCTGTCCATGGTGCTGAAGGAACTGTATATAACATGTAGATGTAGAGACTCTGTCCATGGTGCTGAATAGACCGTATATAACATGTTAGATGTAGTGACTCTGTCCATGGTGCTGAATAGACTGTATATAACATGTTAGATGTAGTGACTCTGTCCATGGTGCTGAATAGACCGTATATAACATGTTAGATGTAGTGACTCTGTCCATGGTGCTGAATAGACTGTATATAACATGTTAGATGTAGTGACTCTGTCCATGGTGCTGAATGGACTGTATATAACATGTTAGATGTAGTGACTCTGTCCATGGTGCTGAATAGACTGTATATAACATGTTAGATGTAGTGACTCTGTCCATGGTGCTGAATAGACTGTATATAACATGTTAGATGTAGTGACTCAGTCCATGGTGCTGAATAGACTGTATATAACATGTTAGATGTAGTGACTCTGTCCATGGTGCTGAATGGACTGTATATAACATGTTAGATGTAGAGACTCTGTCCATGAAGGGACTGTATATAACATGTTAGATGTAGTGACTCTGTCCATGGTGCTGAAGGGACTGTATATAACATGTTAGATGTAGAGACTCTGTCCATGGTGCTGAATGGACTGTATATAACATGTTAGATGTAGAGACTCTGTCCATGGTGCTGAAAGGACAGCTCCCTGTGTGAGTGGTGCTGAGCGGACAGTTCCACAGCAGCTGTTGTGTTCGGCCCTCACCGAACGTTCTGCTCAAGTTTGTGTTGTTGTCACCAACGCGACACATTGTGAGCTTGTAGATCTGCTATTTTCAAATAGCCAAAGTATAAAATAGGGCTGAAGTGGTTAACTCATTCAGTGCCACTGGACGTCTAAGACGTCAGAACCCAAGATATGATGATTTGAAGATGTGCTTCTCCATTCACTCTTTGTTTAACTTCTTACTGAGAAAGGCTGTATCTCGGCTCCTAAGCACTTTTGTTTTTACAATGAATTTTGGCTGTGGCACTCTGAGCCAAAATTCCATAAATAAGCTGGGCACTGAATGAGTTAATTAAGCAATATTACACGAGAGGGTGTGCTTTACCGTCATTATTAGCACGCCTGTGATGCGGTCAGGAACGAGGCGTCAGCCGAGTTCCGCCGCGATCACAGAAGTGCTAATAATGTAAGGTAAAGCACACCCTCGAGTGTAATATTGCGATTATACAACAGTTACCAACAAAACACATCCAAATGTATTCATATTGTGGGACAATTCATAATAAAATACATTTCGCTTATCCGTTTCCCTGTAAAGAGAAGAGTTTGTTTGACTGAGACAAAATAGTCCCTGTAACAGCGCAGCACTCCGAGTCATCGTCTCATCAACACAGCTGATTCCAGTAGGCTATATGCTCCGTCGTACGATCGTGTTACATGGCCAAAATAACTGATCTACAAGCTCACAACGCGTCAAGATGGCGATGCGTTGTGAACTTGTAGATCGGCTATTTTTGCCGTGCGATACCTTCGTACGATAGAGTATAACATACACTGGACTGTTAACGAAATGGGAGTAATTTTACTTTAACACAGGAGGATATTTATACAGTATGGATGTTACCATTGAAATAAAGCACACTTGTTTCCAGTTATTCCTTTTATTATAGGATTTTAGGCGATTTAGTGTGCTCTCTTCTAACCATTGATCAACCGTAAGTCCACCAAATAAGTCAAAATTAACAACATAGTCCATTTTGCGTAGCTGTTTGTTCTCCAGTGGTGGCGGTGGGTACTGTCTGTTTGTTTTCCTACCGTGGGACAGCGTGACTTCACAGCACAGCTGTGCGCTATATGGTCTAATCAGGTGCGGACTGCAGTGCGGAGTGATTTATTTAATGTGATTAGGCCCGTGCTATGATGCTGGTTTGAAGCACGGCTAGAAAGCTATTTCAGCCAATCAGATTGCTTGGTCGGAACTACCTGTTGTATAATGATTGTTTCATAATATCATATCAAAATTTATATCTGAAAAGTAAGTAACTACATTTTTCTAATAATTGTAGTGGAGTAAAAGTACAATATTTGCCTCTGAGATGTAGTGGAGTAGAAGTAAAAGTATAGACAATTGGGGAAATACTCCAGTAAAGTAAAAGTACCTCAAAATAGTGCTTAAGTATAGTGCTTGAGTAAATATACTAAGTTACTTTCCACCACTGATGATGATGTGTTACAGCTGCAGTGGAAATCCCCTGTTCAGCTGTTGTGATCTCTCCTAATACACAGACCCATTAGATCTCCTAATACACAGACCCATTAGATCTCCTAATACACAGACCCATTAGATCTCCTAATACACAGACCCATTAGATCTCCTAATACACAGACCCATTAGATCTCCTAATACACAGACCCATTAGATCTCCTAATACACAGACCCATTAGATCTCCTAATACACAGACCCATTAGAGAAAATAATTGCATCCCGAAAATTGTAAACCAAGTATGATTGATTGCAGCACATTACAATGCCACGTCATTAAAATCCAATTAACCGTTACAATATGATTGTGATGAAGCATTAAAAAGAAAAAGCGAAAATTCTAGTTTGGTTAATGAATGATTTTACGGTAGCATTTTCTCTCTATTTATTTTTATTTTCTTATCACGCGGTTTTAAGTGATTAATGTTACATTCAGAATGGAACAGAACATTAATCTAGACGGGCTGTTCATGTGCAACCTGTCATAGTCGCTTCAACTTCCAATTTCAGTTTGAATTACTACATTTGAGTGAGAGTCCACTCTCTCTGTGTGTGTGTGTGTGTGTGTGTGTGTGTGTGTGTGTGTGTGTGTGTGTGTGTGTGTGTGTGTGTGTGTGTGTGTGTGTGTGTGTGTGTGTGTGTGTGTGTGTGTGTGTGTGTGTGTGTGTGTGTGTGTGTGTGTGTGGTGGAAAGTAACTAGTTTTAGGAGATAATTTTGTTGTTGTTGTTTTTTGCTGAGATCTGATGTTCATAGTGACAGAACACTATGCAATGTTATAATACTGAGAGGTAGCATTGATTCACTCATAAGCCCACACGGGCCTTATCTTCGATGTGCTCTAGTTGCATTCACTTAGCTGGGGACCCGCCGGTACTCTCTCTCTCGAGGACCCCCTCGGGGAGTCCCCGAACCCCAAGTTTGAAAAGCACCTTTTGTATGAGTCACTGTACATCAGGTTTCCACAGATTGTGGAATGTGGATGTTTCATTTATTCCTTATGCTGAGGCGCTCTGGTGGTGCGGCGGTAAAATACTCTTCCCACCACCGCAGCGTCTATAGGGGTTCCAATCCATCCTGGTGCATCCGGCTTTGTCGCACATCTTTACAAATACAATTTGTTCGGGGGAGGGAAGCCGGGCGGGGAGGAGGGTGAGATTTGTACAATGGATTCTAGCCCCATCAGTCCGTATCCCTGACAGCCCGTACAATCCTGTCAATAACTGAGTGTATACAAAACTAAAACTAATGAAAACTAACTAAAACTATTAGAATTTTCAAAAATAAAAACTAATAAAAACAAGCAAATCCGCTCTAAAAACAAATGAAAACTAACTGAATTAGAACAAGAATATTCAAAACAAACTTAAACTAAAATGAAAAATCCAAAACTAGTATAACTTTGCTCCTCAGTGGCAGGTGAGTCAGTAAGGATACAACTGCAGTGACAACACAGAAGTGTTCATTGTCACAACCACTAAATTGGGGAGAAAAAAGGGTGAAAACAATAAGTGGCTCCTTATGTAACATAAGACAAATAATTAAATAATAGTCTTTCAGGAACCATAGGGGTTCAACTTTGACCTTGTTGGTTCCTATTAGTTATTTTCCACAGCTGCTTTCTAGCTTAGATCAGTGGAAAAAAAATGTGTTTTGCTGTGCGGTGCAGCGTAGGAGCAGAACTCACCTATAAGCAGTTTTCAGAAAAATAAATATGAAAAATGTGGAGGCTTTCTTTCTGCTATTGCCTGTAAAAGCAGAGGGTAAGTGGAATATCATTTTTGCCACGAGCGTCGTTTTCTTTCTTCCCTTTGTTAGTCTTTGAGCACTTTTAACCCATTACGACCGGGAACGCATCTGTGTTATTTTTAGATTTATTTGGGCTATTCAGAACAGCAGATCTACAAGCTCATAGCGCGGCACCGAATGCCGCACTATGAGCTTGTAGATCTGCTATCTTTTGAAAAAAAAATGAAAATGGGTACAAATTGTTAAAAAAAAAAAAATTACTCTAATCTTTGCTTCTACAAAATGTCTTCTAAATCTTAACATTTTTTTGAAAAAACTTTATGTTGCTATAATGTCAGTGGTTCTCAAACTTAAGGACCCCCAAAATGATATGTATTTGGCCATCTCTAAATTTGTTGTTTCAGGGGACCCCCCAGAAGCAAAGATTTGAGTAAAACTTTAACATAATATATTCAAAGATTTGCACACATTTTCCACGTTTTTTCAAAAAACATCAGATCTACAAGCTCTTGTATGTTTTGAATAGCCAAGGACATCCTAAAATGACACAGACGTGTTCCCGGTCTCAACGTTTTAAAGCTGCCACTCTTTTCATCAGCTAATGGTGCTAATCACTGCCCAAGGGATCAAAGGAGAGGAAAAAAACACACCCCGACAGTTAAATGCTTTTAAGAGTCGGGGACAAAAGTCAAAAAGCCCAATGTGAGCTGTTTGTTACGCAGCTTGTAAGAGCAAAAGCATAATTGAACCAAAATTGATTTAGTTAAATAGAGGGGTTCTTTTTTCCTCTTTGAGTTGAATCTCGCAGTACCTCGTAAACGTATTAGTATGCATAAATTATGCATAATGTATGCAAATGCCACTGTTTCAGATGCCGCCACATGGAGGGTGGCAGCTCAGCCACAAGGACACTGGCAGTACGCTGCTAAATAGCAGTGGTGGAAAGTAACCAAGTACATTTACTGAAGTACTGTACTTAAGTACAATTGCGAGGTATTTGTACTATACTTGAGTGTTTCCAAGTTCCATTACTTTTAACACATCGAGTGCCATAAACGGTCCGGACCGTTTTTGAGGATCCAAACGAGAAGTGCCGAAAACGGTCCGGACCGTTTTTGACCCAATTCTATTTTTATACGAGTGGCCCACGTGGGGCGCTAAAACGAAACTTTGACATCACCCAAGGAGTTTCTGAGAAGAAGAGGCTGGATGTGGCTCAATGTCAAAAATCCTTCCGGTCGGCGTTTTCAATGTTATCTCCTTGACTAAAAGCTTAATATCTCCATTTCTTTTTAACGTGGTGGAAACGAGCCGTTTTCGATCGGCGATCACGCTGCAATGGAGGATCGCGTTGGAAATATTATTGTTCCAGGACCCTCCGCCGTCTCGCACGCACGCTTTGTTTACATGCACTTCCGCGTCTGGGCTTCTACAGCACGAAACGTATAACGCAAGTGGATGGAAGAAATGCAGGCACTCAACGTATAATATTTTAATAAACCTCTGGCACCCAATGTGTTAATTATACTCCACTACATCTCGAATCCATATATTGAACTACAGTTATTTGAAAACTTTAGTTACTAGTTACTTTGTAGATTTTGAGCCTTTGAAAATAGCCGATATACAAGTTCATAGCGCGGCACTCGGTGCCGCGCTATGAGCTTGTATATCTGCTATTTTTGAATAGTCAAATTATAAAATAATGCGTTCCGGCTTAATGGGTTAAACCGGGGGACAGACTCAGTGAGCCTGATCTCCAGGGGCGGGGCATTCCAAAGGGTAGGGGGGGGGGGCGCTCTGAAGGTGAAGGCCATCGGGGCGGCCATAGCTGAGTGGTTAGTGAGCCCGCCTAGGGAGCCAGAGGCCCTGGTTGCCCCAGGTACGATTCCAGGCCACGCCAGCATATGTGTCGATGAAATGAAATTTGTCCCTGAGCAAGACTAATTAGATTAATTGCTCACAGGCCCTCATTGGATACAAGCCCGCAAGGACTTTCATGAACGTCCTGTTAAAAAGGAATTATCCTAGCCATGCAACCTTTTGTATTTAACTGACCTTTTGGAATGGCCAGGAGTTGCTTGGTTTGAGGATGTCAGACTCCGTGCCATGAAGGCACATGGGGGGGGAGTAGGTCCGAGATATAGTCTGGGGCAAGACCTAGCCTGGCCCTACAAGTAGTGAGTAAGATTTTGTAACTGATTCTAAACTCAACTGGGAGCCAATGGAGGGATGCTAAAATGGGTGTGATATGATAAAAAGAAATGGTACCAATTAACACATTGGGTGCCAAAGCCGGGATTCTCCGGTTTAACATTTTTAGCGCTTGGGCGTCAAAACCGGAATTTACCGTGACATTTTCCACAAGGGGGGGGGGGGGCTAGCGCAGCTCTGGAAACACCCATGGTGCCTCTGAGAAGGAAGGGACTGATGGATCACCGTGCCAAAAAACCTGTCTCCCGTCCGCTCCCATTCTATCTCCTTGCAAAAAAACTCCATATTTCCTTAACTTTTTACAGTGGGGAAAACGAGTCATTTTGGATCCGGGATCACTCCGCCCTGGTGACTCGCGTGAGAGATGTTATTGTTCCAGGTGTTAGCCAGGACCATCCACCATCGTGCACGCATATATTGTTTACAACCGGGTGCTCGCCGTGGAGTCTACAGCTGTAAACAGCGAAGCGTTACAAACGGTGAGCTCTCTGGCACTCAACGTCACTTTTTTAAATAAAACTCTGGCACCGAATGTGTTAAAAGACGGGCCGCAGCATCTGAACCAGCTGAGGGCTGTTGGATGGATCGTTTTGAGAGGTGAAATAGCTGCCTTTGAATAACGCAATGAGGAATAAAATAAGACGGAACCAGCTGTCTTTTGGTCAATTTATTAAATCGTTTGGCGATCAAGCAAACGGATGCATTCAGCACGGCGGTCAGGGATGCACTGAGGATCTGTTCTCCCAGGCACGCATATAAGGTGTCTCTCAGCCCCTCTCAAAGGAACTCTATCAGGGGGGGTTCAGAGGCTCTACCCAGGAGGAGTGAAGTCCCAGGTGGCCTTGAACAGGGCACACAGGCCTGCTGAGGCCCACACAGACAGTCCATTGTGAGATCATGATGTTACTTTCAGGCACACATGAAACAATGAGATACACAAACACATAGATACCGTGTTATAACACAATATAAGTAAAAGAGCATCTCTGTATACATGCCCGTTTCAGAGCCAGAGGAGATTCTAGCCATGACGACATGGTTGGTCCCAGCAACAGGTCATGACCCGTGTCATGGATAGGCCTCCTGGCTTTAGGTCCCAACTAACACATTAGTAATGGGTGTCTTCTAAGGCAGAGTTCTCAGGTCTTAACTCAGTAATGCATGTCACAAAACTCATCAGTACTCATGGCACACACACACACACACACACACACACACACACACACACACACACACACACACACACACACACACACGCACACACGCATTCACCTAGTATTGACCGACATGTAGGACTGACCACATGCATGGCTGAGCCCGGTCAATGAGCTGCCAGCCTCATCCTCTGCCTCAAAGCACCGCCAATACCACTGGGTGTGTGTGTGTGTGTGTGTGTGTGTGTGTGTGTGTGTGTGTGTGTGTGTGTGTGTGTGTGTGTGTGTGTGTGTGTGTGTGTGTGCATGTTCTTTTTCATTATTATTCAAAAATATATATTTGTAGTGAAAATAGCAGATCTTCAAGCTGAGAACGGCTCGCATTGCGAGGCGTCATCAGCTTGAAGATCTGCTATTTTCACTACTTTAGTGCGACAGTCTTGTACGATGAAGTAGGGCATTCATTTATGAACACATATTTAACCAAAAAGAGATTGTGATTAAATAATAACCACACCCCCAATCCACTGGAATACAGGTTATTATTCTGCTTTTACCTTTAGGAGATGTTTAGGAGGTTTTCACCTGACAGAGATGGAGAGGAGAGGAGAGGAGAATAGAGGAGGGAGAGGAGAGGAGAGGAGAATAGAGGAGGGAGAGGAGAGGAGAACAGAATAGAGGAGCAATAGAGTACAGAAGTCCTGACGTCACTCGTTCACCCCCCGGGTTGTAAAGTAATGTCTCTATGGAGAATAACATTGGGTCATCTTAGAATCGTCTCATATAAGAATTGTGGTCCAAAAATAAACAAACTGTCTCTGTGATATTGTCAGGGAGGAGGTTCTGTATGGTTTATGATAGTCAGTCACTTATATTTGATACAGTCTGTTTCTGGTGAAAATGTAACTAATAATAGAGGAGAATAGTGCTGCTCCTTCTGTGTGAATACTGTGAGGAGGAGCTGCTCCTTCTGTGTGAATACTGTGAGGAGGAGCAGCTCCTTCTGTGTGAATACTGTGAGGAGGTGCAGCTCCTTCAGTGTGAATACTGTGAGGAGGAGGAGCTGCTCCTTCTGTGTGAATACTGTGAGGAGGTGCAGCTCCTTCTGTGTGAATACTGTGAGGAGGTGCAGCTCCTTCAGTGTGAATACTGTTACTACTGAGGAGGAGCAGGGAGAGGAGGGAGCACAGCAATGAGGAGAGAGGACGACACAAAGCTCCTTCAAGGCTAAAGATTAGACAACAGAGAGAGAGAGAACACACACACACACACACACACACACACACACACACACACACACACACACACACACACACACACACACACACACACACACACACACACACACACACACACACACACACACACACACATTCTGACTCACTTCCCATTCAGCCTTCTCCCTAGATAACATCCTTCCACTACGCACATTACTGCAAACCTGAGTACACACACACACACACACACACACACACACACACACACATACACACATACACACATACACACACACACACACACACACACACACACACACACACACACACACACACACACACACACTCCTCCCACACAGCTGGTAACTGCCCCCTAGTGTTCATGGGTGGTAGTGCTCTACCAGCAGAACATGGTGAACAGTCAGGCTGATGCCCTGAGCGTCTCTCTGTGTCTCTGATGACGCTGATGCTGATTGTGGCTGGCTGCTCACACACACACACACACACACACACACACACACACACACACACACACACACACACACACACACACACACACACACACACACACACACACACACACACACACACACACACGCACACACACACATGTTTTTGTATTCCTACAAATGTCCTACACTTGTGAGGACATTAAGGCTGCCTATTGTACACATGCCAGTTTTAAGCCCCCATAGCTGATCTGGGCGGCCATAGCTGAGTGGTTAGTGAGCCCGCCTAGGGAGCCAGAGGCCCTGGTTGCCCCAGGTTCGATTCCAGGCCAGGCCAGCATATGTGTCGATGAAATGAAATTTGTCCCTGAGCAAGACTCTTAACCCCTAATTGCTCACAGGTTCTCATTGGAAACAAGACCGCAAGGACTTTCATGAATGACCTGTTAAAAGGAATTATCCTTATCCTTATCTACAAGCTTCACTCTTCAACGTGTCGTGGAGCTTGTAGATCGGCTATTTTTCTCTGCATGGTACTGGTATGCAACAAGGAATTAGAGCGTTAGACCCTATAACCCCAATATGGGAACCCGTTTGGTAAAAATTATATTTAAAAAATATATTTTTCCTCTGGGGGCACCACCTCCTTTTTTTGCGTAGAAACAGGAACTTGGTTTGGCTCCTCCCCTTTATTAGTTCACTTCCTCCCGAGTGTCCCTGTGTTTATTCCTACCACAATGTCTATGTCTCACATTCTACTATACTTGTGGGGACCTCTGACACACACACACACACACACACACACACACACACACACACACACACACACACACACACACACACACACACACACACACAGCTGCTGTCCCCTCGGGGCCAACA
The DNA here is from genome assembly GCF_963280865.1 of Gymnoscopelus braueri. Lineage (NCBI taxonomy): Eukaryota > Metazoa > Chordata > Actinopteri > Myctophiformes > Myctophidae > Gymnoscopelus > Gymnoscopelus braueri. Next base: position 62,528 of record NW_027660906.1, read on the forward strand.
CATTTATCAGCTGGTAATCAGCCAGTAGTCCAGCGTTCTGCTCTGCTGTCCTCCGCCTAGGCTGTGTGTGTGTGTGTGTGTGTGTGTGTGTGTGTGTGTGTGTGTGTGTGTGTGTGTGTGTGTGTGTGTGTGTCTGCTCCCCGTCCGGCCACATGGCTCTCAGTTCCTCTCCGCCACAGTCTGACATGATGGGACATCATGGTTATTATTACACTCTACCACATTACCCTCACCACACATCTCTCTCTCTCTGTGTGTGTGGGGGGGGGGGGGGGGGGGGCTGGCTAATAAAAGTGAATAGAGGAGAGAGAACACAGAGTAATACATATGAACAGCAATACCTTTAATTACATTTGAATAACTTGCTGGTATCTGTCGTGGTTTGAGACGAGGTTTCATACTGATGGAAAAATACTGTTTCAAAAGTTTATACCAGGCTATAACCTTTCCTATATGGATGTGTAACTATTTGTGACAGTACACCATTTGTACAGTTAGTCTTCCCTCAGAGAGAGAGAGAGAGAGAGAGAGAGAGAGAGAGATACTATCTTGTTAGTGTCGGGCAGAAACCTTGTATCTCCATATTTCAGTTATTTGGTGTTTCTTTTCGTAAATTAAATGCCCTATAATAGTGTTGTACAAAAGTAGTGAAAATAGCAGATCTATGTTGCATTATACAACAGGTAGTTCCGACCAAGCAATCTGATTGGTTGAAATAGCTTTCTAGCCGTGCTTCAAACCAGCATCATATCACGGGCCTAATCACATTAAATAAATCACTCCGCATTCGCACCTGATTAGACCATATATGACACAGCTGTGCTGTGAAGTCACGCTGTGACTGTCCCACGGTAGGAAAACAAACAGACAGTACCCACCGCCGCCACCGGGCGGAGAACAAACAGCTACGCAAGATGGACTATGTTGTTAATTTTGACTTATTTGGTGGACTTACTGTTGATCAATGGTTAGAAGAGAGCACACTAAATCGCCTAAAATCCTATAATAAAAGGAATAACTGGAAAAAAGTGTGCTTTATTTCAATGGTAACATCCATAGGCCTACTGTATAAATATCCTCCTGTGTTAAAGTAAAATTACTCCCATTTCGTTAACAGTCCAGTGTATGTTATACTTTATCGTACGAAGGTATCGCACGGCAAAAATAGCCGATCTACAAGTTCACAAGGCATCGCCATCTTGACGCGTTGTGAGCTTGTAGATCAGTTATTTTGGCCACGTAACACGATCGTACGACGGAGCATATAGCCTACTGGAATCAGCTGTGTTGATAAGACGAGAGTCAGAGAGACAGAGTGCTGCGCTGCCACAGGGACTATTTTGTCTCAGTCAAATAAACTCTTCTCTTTACAGGGAAACGGATAAGCGAATTTTTTTTATTATGAATTGCCCCACAATATGAATACATTTGGATGTGTTTTGTTGGTAACTGTTGTATAATCGCAATATTACACTCGAGGGTGTGCTTTACCTTACATTATTAGCACTTCTGTGATCGCGGCGGAACTCGGCTGCGCCTCGTTCCTGACCGCATCACAGGCGTGCTAATAATGACGGTAAAGCACACCCTCTCGTGTAATATTGCTTAATCGTGACACGTTGTGACGCTATTTAAACATGGCCACATGGCTCGGGCAAGGCTTACCCTCAAAAGTAGCGAAAATAGGCGATCTTCAAGCTCACAACGTGTGTATCTTCATGCCGATGGCTTCCATTGGAAATGAATGGTAGTCTGTAGCTGTGTATCAGCCGGTGTGAACACAGCCTTTAGGAGGTCTAGTTGCTTTAGACAGACACCTGGCTGGAAGCCATGATCAACACCCAGACAGACAGGAGACTGCAGGCTCTCTGAGGCAGAACATGTTTACACAGAAACACACACAGCGTTGTACATAAACCCACCATAGAGGCAGAACATGTTTACACAGAAACACACACAGTGTTGTACATAAACCCACCATAGAGGCAGAACATGTTTACACAGAAACACACACAGCGTTGTACATAAACCCACCATAGAGGCAGAACATGTTTACACAGAAACACACACAACGTTGTACATAAACCCACCATAGAGACAGAACATGTTTACACAGAAACACACACAGTGTTGTACATAAACCCACCATAGAGGCAGAACATGTTTACACAGAAACACACACAGCGTTGTACATAAACCCACCATAGAGGCAGGACATGTTTACACAGAAACACACACAGTGTTGTACATAAACCCACCATAGAGGCAGAACATGTTTACACAGAAACACACACAGTGTTGTACATAAACCCACCATAGAGGCAGAACATGTTTACACAGAAACACACACAGTGTTGTACATAAACCCACCATAGAGGCAGGACATGTTTACACAGAAACACACACAGCGTTGTACATAAACCCACCATAGCTGCAGGTCCTGCTGTTCCTCATATGACTTTTTTAGGAAAGCACGGGTTGATGAGAGAACATGGAAATAGGCTCTCTGCACACAGCAGCCATGTTGTAAAGAACGTGGGTGTTATCAGTGATACTAATGAAGGCTCTGTTCCATTCTGGTCAAACAGAGTCAGGGTGCTGATAGCGTTGCATGTTGGCCAGTGGTGGAAAAAGTACTCAAAAGTTTTACTTAAGTAAAAGTACCAATTCTGCAATGTAGAAGTACTCTGTTACAAGTGAAAGTCCGGAATTAAAAATGTACTTGAGTAAAAGTACAAAAGTATTGCTATCAAAATGTACTTACTTTTACACACACACACACACACACACACACACACGCACATGCACATGCACGCGCGCGCGCACACACACAAAAAAATTGCGTATCTACAAGCTCCACAACGCGTCGCTTTGCGACGCGTTGTGAGCTTGTAGATTTAAAGCATTAAACATTAGATTTAAAACAGTAAAACATACGAGTAGTTTTTCCACCACTCTCGGTCACATAGATGGCATATGTATGAGGTTTGTTGGTCTGTCTGCGATGTTGTGCTCTTTTCTTCGGGCCCTCTCGTCTTCCGCTGCGTCTGACAGTTTTTTTTCCCCCTGACATGAGGTGTATGTGTATGTGCCAGACACCAACACCTCATGACAGTGTACGTGTACGTGTACGTGTACGTGTATGTGTATGTGTATGTGTATGTGCCAGACACCAACACCTCATGACAGGGGAAAACAACTGTCAGGTACAGTATTCTATGTCAGATGGGTCGGTCACAAAATGTCTTTCAAGGGGACCCTGATAAAAAAAGGTGACCCCATTTAATCCGGGAAGAAGACACGTCTTCTAAAAATAAGAGTCTTCTGAAAAAGTGTATGTTGCTATAATATCAGTGGATCTCAACCTTTTTTCATGTCAAGGACCCCCTAAGTTATATGTATTTGGTCACGGACCCCCATCTCAAAGTATTTTGTTTCACAGTACAAAATGCAAAGTATATTGACCCCCACAGAAGCAAAGATTTGAGTTAAACATGTTGTCTCTAAAACAGTATATTCAAAGATTTGCACAAATGTTCATGATTTAAAAAAACAAATCAGATCTACAAGCACATATTGGTTCCCGTATTGAATGAGTGAAGAAACACTGCAGAAACACTGCTTTGCTTTCTATTGAATACGATGCTTTGCTGAAATGCGTGACGTTCCAAAACCCCGAAGAAATACTATACCATGACGTCTCATAGCGGAAACCAAATCAATAGTAATACATTTTATCATTCTCACTGCACTTACAGGAAGACATAAAGTGTGTTTTTATAGGCAGTAAAGCAATACATAATAATAAAAAACAATAACATAAACCAAATGCAGGAAATGAAATAACAGCAGGTAGAAGAGAATAGCCCAGACCAAAATGGAAATAACATTAAATATGGTATTATAGGTGTTTTAGTTTTTTCTGTAAAGACTGGTTTACAGTAAGAGAGACACAGGACAGTGTAATATAATAACATATGATATAATATAATATAATGAATAAATGACTAACATGACATGAAACAGCAGCAGAACAAATGCATGCATTCATAATAATAATAATAAAAAACTAATAATAACCACAGTAGTTACATTTCATATACAATCCATACGCAACTCACAACAACTGCTGGTATCATGACAGCATGCACTGGCACGCACGCACACGCACACGCACACGCACACACACACACACACACACACACACACACACACACACACACACACACACACACACACACACATGCGCGGGCGCACACACACGTCACACACAGTTCACACTTCTTTACCTTAATCCATGTCTCGTGTTTTAGAATATCAACACAATGATGTCGCTCTATTTTACGTTACTAACAGAAGTAATGAGATGAAATAACGCCTTTACCACGGGACATACACGCACGCACGCACGCACTCACTCACGCACGCACGCACGCACGCACGCATGTTGGCTCATGTCTCATTTGCATGTGAAAGCCTGCTAATTGGGTAGAGGTATGTCTGCTCATGGACAGGTCTCATTATAGAAATAACAGTCGGTTCACACATTTAACAACTCTGCAGAGAGAGAGAGAGAGAGAGAGAGAGAGAGAGAGAGAGAGAGAGAGAGAGAGAGAGAGAGAGAGAGAGAGAGAGAGAGAGAGAGAGAGAGAGAGAGAGAGAGAGAGAGAGAGATGCAAGTGTGCAGCGTTAACACATTAACTGCCTGGAATTCATTCATCTGCCACCACCGGTGGTGTTTACTAATCTTCCGAGACCCACATATGTTTTTTTCTGTTCAAAGAAGATGTAAACATCAGATGTCTGGTGGGGAGGACAAGGGTCTCTTCTATCGTCCGGAAAAGAAACATTTTAACCGGGATCTTCCGTTCTGTAGTAATATGTCTTGTTTTCAGTGATGAGCTGTGGGTTTTTTAGCTAGGGGGGCTCTATATTATGACGTCACGTGCACACGCACGTGCACGCACGTGCACATAGCCGATCAGCTCAGTGCTTTTTATGTAATTATATTTCTTATTATTTAGTTGCATTGTTAATTTGTTGTTTTTATTTTCGTTTCAATTAATTAATCATTTTATCTTCCTTTTAGTTTTATATAAAATCCCTTTACATAGACTCACCCACACATAAGTACTTACAATAATCAGACAACTTGTCTTTACTTGAATTACTTTTTTTTTTTTTTTTAACTTGTGGTTTTAACCCATTAAGACCTGGAACTGTGTCATTTTTAGATTTGAGCTAAGAAAGCATTATTTTTACACTTTGGGCTATTAAAAAATAGCAGATATACAAGCTCATAGCGCGGCACTACGAGCTTGTAGATCTGCTATTTTTGAAAATTCGTGAAAATGTGTGCAAATCTTTATATATATTTTTAAAGCGAACATTTTTAACTCAAATCTTTGCTTCAGGGGGTCCCTGGAACAAAATATTTTGATGGGGGTCCGCGGCCAAATACATATAATTTTGGGGGTCCTTGACATGAAAATGATTGAGCACCACTGATATAGAAACATACGTTTTTCAGAAAACTGTTGAGATTTAGGAGACATGTAGAATCGGCTTCAGGTCTCAATGGGTTAAAACAATCATATGAACAGTCTTCCGATATATAACCTTGCATTTGAACCTCCAACAACGGACAGGGATAACCTGGTGAGTGTCTGGTAGGACAGGGATAACCTGCTGAGTGTCTGGTAGGACAGGGATAACCTGCTGAGTGTCTGGTAGGACAGGGATAACCTGGTGAGTGTCTGGTAGGACAGGGATAACCTGCTGAGTGTCTGGTAGGACAGAGATAACTTGGTGAGTGTCTGGTAGGACAGGGATAACTTGGTGAGTGTCTGGTAGGACAGGGATAACCTGGTGAGTGTCTGTGAGTGTCAAAAGAGGTTTTGGTGTAGGGGGGACATTTGAGTAGCCATTTTGGGGCTATGGCCCGTTGGAAACGGGTGGTTTTCATCAACAAAAAAAAAATCGGAGTTAGAAGTGTTTTACGCAGTGGTGGAAAAACTACTCAAATGTTTTACTTAACTCTTTGACTGCCAGAGTATTTTCTTAAAGTACTCCCCAGTGCCAGCGATTTTCGTTTTTTTTTGTTTGTTGTTATTTTGTTATTTAAATTAATTTAAGTTTCTCTGGGTGCAGTTTTAAACACACACCACAGATCGACCAGCAGAGAGCAGCAGATCCACACCTTGATCCTTGATGTACTCGCTCACTCACTTGACCCACTCCAAACAGGCTCAACAGTCCATACGTCATATCCCGATGTGACTTTTTCTCAGATCGGCGACCGGCCTGCAGTACGATGTGATACACGACGCAGATGACTGTTCGTCATCCAGACCAAAGAAAATAGAACTAGAGCTCTCCGTGCGTTTTTTATACCGTGTGAAAAAACTTGTTTTTCCCTATTCTCGCCTAAAATGCCTAAAAAAGAAAACAGGAAACCGGAAACGGAATCTACGTCAATGAAAAAAAACAAAACAGTATCTGATGGTGAAAAATAAACAGAACAGCGCGATCACTGAAAACGATATCAACGCGTCTAACGCGCCGATGGCGTGGGTGGATTAACACATTAACCGCCAAGAACGTAGTCCTACGGTCCGTTAAATCCAACTGTTAAGCGCCGAGACCGTAGCCCTACGGTCCACGGTCTGTTCGCGCTAAAAATTTCCGGGTGCACTTTCGGAATTTTTTTGATCCACTTCCGTTTCCGGTTTGATGACCGGAAACAGAATTATTTGGGATCCGGTTTTGACGATCACGTCCGCCCTCGTTCTACAGACGAAACTGAAACTCAATTCTCTTCCTGTAGTTTTTTCTCCTCGCATTTCACTGTTTAACGTAATCCGCTCTAACTACAACATTGATGCCCCGTTTGACACGCGGTCTTCACTGGGAGATACAGGGAGATCTCGCGGATGTAAACAGACCTGTAGACAGACTGTACGGCTCAATCTTAAGGATTTTAACAAGATCTATGGCGACATGAAAAAAACAAAAAAACAACAATAACACCTTGGCACTGGTGAGTACATTATGAGATTAACCTCTGGCGGTCGATGTGTTAAAGGAGGAGTTCACCCAAAAAATGACTTATTTTCTATCAATTGCACACCCTATGAAGCCTTGAATCCATGGATTCTTTTTTGTTTTTGTCGCATTCCTAAGCTAATAATTTGATTCCCGTCTCCTACCGGCTAATGTATCCGGTAGGAGACACAAAGTAGATTATTTGTGTCTCCTACTGGAAATACACACAGTCATCAAATTATTGTCTTAGGAATGCCACATAAACAAAAATAAATCCATGAAATCAAGGCTTCATGGGGTGTGTAATTGATAGAAAATAAGTAATTTTTTTGGTGAACTCCTCCTTTAACTCTTTGACTGCCAGAGTATTTTCATAAAGTACTCCCCCATTGCCAGCAATTTTCGTGTTTTTTTTTTTTTTATATTTTGAAAATTTTCATGAAAATAATTGATCAGACTGTTTTTTAAAGACGCAGCACAAATCCGCCACTAGAGAGCAGCACATGATAGCTTGATCAGCTCCTTGTGTCACTGTTACCCTTCTTGAGCGATTAGACAGGGAAAAACATGAAAAAGGATGTGACGTCGTCCCAGATTGTTTTGATCGGCCAAAATTACGATGTGATACACGACGGCGATGACTGATCGTCACCCAGACCATAGATTATAGAAGAGAACCTGTCCGTTTGTCCGTTATACCGTGTGAAAACCCGTTTGTTTACCTATTCTTGACGAAAATGACCGGGGAAAAAAATCAAAAACCGGAAACGGAATCCAGGTCATGAAACCGGATGCAGATGTCGGTGAAGTAAGTGGAACTCGAGAATAACATTGAATTTTAAGCAGCATAGCGCGATCAGAGATTAAACAATGAACGCGAGTCCAACGCGTCAATGGCGTGGGTGGATTAAGTAGTAATTGACGCGTTTTCGAGTCAATGGCGTTTATAGAGTTAAGTAGCAATTGACGCGTTTTCGAGTCAATGGCGTTAAAAGAGTTAAGTAAAAGTATCAATACTGCAATATAGAAATACTCTGTTACAAGTTAAAGTCCGGAATTAAAAATGTACTTGAGTAAAAGTACAAAAGTATTGGTGTCAAAATGTACTTAAAGTACCAAAAGTAAAAGTACTAAAATGTTTGAAAATAGCAGATCTACAAGCTCACAATGCGTCACGATGTGACACGTTGTGAGCTTGTAGATCTGCTATTTTCAAATAGCCTAGGTATAAAATAGGGCTAAAGTGGTTAATATATGTTTTATAAAGTAATGATTTATATCTGCAAAGTAACTAGTAACTAAAGTTTTCAAATAATTGTAAGTAAAAATATAATATTTGCCTCTGAGACGTAGTGGAGTAGAAGCAAAAGTATAGACAATTGGAAATACTCCAGTAAAGTAAAAGTACCTAAAAAATGTACTAGTTACTTTACACCACTGGTTTTATGCTGGGGCTTACGGACGTTTTTTTTTTGGAGTGACGCCACATCCGTCTACTGCTTCTCTGAGTGACGAGGAATCATTCCTAACCTGTGTTAGAGCGCCCCTTGTGGATTTTTTTTTTAATGTTGAAAATAGAACGCATATATGCGTTCTTGGCAGGTAAATTAAGCAATATGTTTTTTTGTTTTTTTTTGGGGGGGGGGGGGGGGTCATTGAAGACCCCTCATGCAGAGGGTCCTCATCTGGAGACGTTTGATACCTCTCTTTGAACAGTTGGATGGATGGATGAGGAACAGAGTGTCAGGACACTATGTTTTAAATCCTGGCCCCAGCATGTTATTGCATAGTGGTGGCCCTAGCATGCATTTTTAACTACTTTCATCATTTCATGTTATGTGTAAACCACATGGTTATATATTATTGATGTTGAATGCAGAGTTTATACCATTATTATTATTTATTGGAGGCTGCAAATGCTTTTTCTTCTTCTATTTGAACATGTTCCCACCAACCTGACAGTAGAGATGATCAGAGGAGCAGAGTTTCTACCGCCATCATTAAGACATGGACTGAAGAATGGAAAGAGTTTCTCAGTGAAGGTGCAGCCAGTGAAAGAGTAGAGATGAGCTCTGGTCTCCACATCATAAAAGGAGACCAGACCCTCCTCATAATCCACAAACACTCCCACTTTCTGGACCTCCTCTCTTACAGGGAGGAGGACATGAGGGCCAGCAAGAGCCCTGTACTCATTTCTATTCCAAAACCCTATAGTCCAGTAACCATTGTTGGGACTCAGTGTCTTAACACCTTTCCTGTTGATGGACTCTCTGGCCACTCCTAAAGCCCACTGAGTCTTCCCTGTAACCTGAACCTCATAGTAAAACCTTCCTGAGGAGAAGCTTTGTTTTCCTAAGACACGGACATATTTAGAGAATCTCTCTGTGTTGTCAGGGAGATTCTTCCTTACGGTTCCATGACTCACTTGCTTTCCATCCTCAGACAGGATGAGGTTGGGATGTGTTGTATCAGGGTCCAGAGTTACATCCACCTCATATTGCTGGATCCTCCTCAACTCAGCATCACACAGCTTCCTCTTCATCTCTTGACTGAGTGTCTTCTCCAGCTGAGCCACAGCTGTCCTCACTGTCCCCATATGTGAAGACTGATGGACATTGACCTTTGTCCAGTCCTTGGAGGGTCTCCAGTCTGTGTTTTTAGCTTTGAAGTTGTGGAGGAGGTCTTCAGTGTGTGAGAGCTGTTTCAGCTCAGAGCTTCTCTTCTCTAACTGAGTGATTTCCTGTTGCATCTCATTAATGAAGCCTTCAGCCTGTTTCTCTGTTGTGTTCTGCTTCTCTTCAATCACATCAATGAGCTCAGCCTGGCTTCTCTCAATACAGCTGATCAGAGCAGTGAAGACCTGAACACTGCTTGCTATGACCGTATATGCATCTTTCCTGCCGAGCTCTACTAAATGTTTGACATCCTGAATCTTCAGTCGTCTCTCCTGGATCATCTGCTGAACTTCAGCCTCTGTCTTTGCTTCATATTCTTCTTTCAACCTGCGACTCCTGAACTGATCGGCCATCACTGAGAGAACTTTATTAACAGAGAATTCTGGTCTCTTACGGAAGGCTTTGTTACACAGTGGACACTTACACACATCATTAGTGTCCCAGTAACGTGTGATACAGGCTTTGCAGTAGTTGTGTCCACATGGAGTGGTGATTGGATCAGTGAACACCTCCATACAGATAGAACACAGGAAGTGATCTTCAGAGACGGGAATGCTGGCAGACGCCATTTCTACACACTGAGAATACAAGTGTAAACAACTAAATCACTTCTTTTGTAAGAGAGAACACAACCAGTGATCTACTAGTGTGACTCTTCCAGTGAATATGTTCGATGATGCTAAAAATCCAACGTTAAGCGGTGTTCTAGGATTCTTCTAGCAGGTGGTGAGAGAGTCCAGTAGGAGGCGATGGTGCGTCGGTACGAGGTGGTGAATGGTGTTCTCTCAGTGTGGGATCTACTTTTATACCAGGAGCTTTACATCATCACTGTGATGTCACTATGACTACAAGCCACGCCCACACCCGGAGTTCCGTGTCAGCCTTGCCCAAATAAGGAGTTCTGTGATGTCAGACTGACCTCCAAGTACACTGATCAATATTAGGTAGCCATAGCAACCCACAATCAACAAACTGATTTCTTATGGAAATCTGTGAGATGGAATCTCCATATATGGGCATAAAGGGTACAAACAGACACATTTAAAGATACCTCCATATATGGGCATAAAGGGTACACACATAGGGCCCTATCTTAGTCAAGAGATCCTAAACCCACAATGTGGGGATTTAGCATGGCCCAAGGGGCGTTCCCGTGCTAAAGTTGCGACACCAGCCTTATCCCTAAAACACCTGCGCTAGCCGTTACATTATGCATACTGTAGGTGTGGTTTGGGCGTTACAATAATAAGACCAATCACTGTGCCTTTGAGCAATATGTTTTTTGCTTCATTTTCTAGTTATTATTATTATTATTATTATTACTCCGCCCTTCATACCCATTCATTTCAATGGAGAAATGGTCAGTCAGTGATGTCATCGTGTATTCTCTGTAACTGTTGAACCATCTCAGAAAACAAAGTATTGACGGATACTTTTGGTCTGTTATAGAAGGTTTCTTGACACAGTGGACACTTACACACATCATTAGTGTCCCAGTAACGTGTGATACAGGCTTTGCAGTAGTTGTGTCCACATGGAGTGGTGATTGGATCAGTGAACACCTCCATACAGATAGAACACAGGAAGTGATCTTCAGACAGGAGACTGCTGGCAGAGGCCATTTCTACACGCTGTTGCTCTGCTGTCCTCAACCAGTGATGTGACTTTAAGATCCAGGAATATCAACTCATTCACTGCCAGACTTATTTCTGGCTGTGTTTGCCCACTGCCAGCGATTTAGTGTTTTTTATAAAATTGTTTAAAAATTCACAATTTTTTTTTTCATTATGATCGCAATTCCAGTCGTTTCTAAACCAAGAGCCATTTGAAAGGAAAACTCAGTTACTTTTTCCACCTCGCCACAGACCTCGCTAAATCCCTTATGATTGCGTGTTCAACTGTTTGTAGACACACAGGGTAGTTGTGTGAGTGGCCCAGAGAAGACATTTTCAATCGGCGACATTCCATTTTGCAGCAGTAGCAGTTTCAAAACAGCGATGCGAAACAGTGTTCCACGGCGGAGAAATGCAAAGCCGAGAAAATGGCGTTTGAAGACGCATGTCATCAAATGTGACATCATCAAATGTGCCCAAATATGGAGTTCCACACAGCTCCAGACTGACCTCCAAGTATTATATTTGGTAGCCTTGGCACAAACATTAGACTATCTGAATGACAGCTGTCTCTGTTGATAGAACCCATGTGATACGCGGCCACTTTTTAACGTTGGAAGCGTCGCCCCTAACTCACGCAAGGCGCCATGGGATGCTGGACATTCCTGGATACATCCTACTATAAGTGTGTGAACGGCCGACACACGCACGTTGCCGACAACTCCGAGGGAGTGCCACGCCCTGGCGTCGAGTCGCTTGAATAGTCGGTTGTCCAGAACCGCCGATCTGATCGATACGATCATTTATTTGCATATGGAGATCCGGTTTGGCCAGAGCCACCTAGCCGACCGCTAAGCCCATATATGGGCATGACCATATATGGGACTGACTTAAAACTCGGCCAACTCGAGACCAACTCGTTAGCGATGTTCTTTGTAAACCGTTAAGCGTTAAAAAGTGCCAAACATCTAAAACGAGTCGCCAAGAACCAAATCTTTATGATTTTTTGACATATTCCCTCACAGCTAGTTTGTATAGTCCTGTTACAGACCCCTAAAGGTCCGTTTGGTCTCCTGGGGGGGGGACCCCACACCCCACGTTGAGAACCAGTGATCTCATCCATGTCCTGTATGGCTGGCTGGCATCACAGGCTGCGTTCCCAGCAAGCACTTATCTCAGGGGTGAGGCGGGCAGACCGGTTGGCACGCTGGAAACACACACAATCACTGCATGTTATTGGATATTATATTGATATTATAGCTATTCTATTTCATTATAGATATGTGATGTTGTTTCCTGACAATTGACTTTTGGTGAAAAAGCCTGCATGTATCGGTATCGGAAATTAGGAGTTGGACAATATCGGAATATCGAATATCGGGGAAACAGTGGGGTGGGTCTATGATGGACCCTCCACGCACAATAGTGGTGGTCCCCAGGTTGCTCTTTGTCAGGATGGTGGTCCCTGGGTCAAAATCAGTTGAAAACCCCTGTTTTACTTGACTAAATCAACTGTAGATTTAGTCAACTGAAACCAGACTAAAACATTTCAGATTTGACAAAAAGTTAATGACTATGAAAATAGACTGAATGACTGAAACAAAATCAAAGTATGTTGTTCAAGATCAACTCTGGTGTCTCTGTAGCTTCATGTGGTTTAGTGTCACTGGCCCTCATTTATCAACGCAGCGTATAAACCGGCTTATATTTTTCCATATATTCGGCGTACACCAACGTCAAAGTCACATTTATCAACGGATCCTACACAGCCAATCCTGGCGTACATCAGGTCGGAGCTTTGATAAATCTCACGTCTGAAAACGAGCGTCATTTAAATAACACGCCCTTAAATATTCTCAAAACGCCCCGATTTTACGACATGAAGAAGAATCAGAATACGACCAAAGACATCAAAAGCCAATAAGAAAGAGTTTCCCCCGATCGCCTCGCCTCGCTGCCTGTCAAGTCACACACACACGCACACGCACACGCCTCACCTCTCTCTCTCTCTCTCTCTCTCTCTCACTCACACACACACACACGCCCAACTGTGTCTTTCATGTAATCCGTAGCGGTACAATCTTTGTCACTTAGGCTTGTAGCCTACATGAATGACATATTATGATACCAATCACATCGCCATGAATGGAATACGTTTGTATATTAATTTATTTAACCCATACCGAGCAGTGCACAAGCAGTCATGTAGGATATTCCCCGTGAGACTCGGACGGGCGGCAGTCATTCCGCGGCAGTGATTCCGCCACGTTAATAAGAGATTGGAGCGTCGGGTTTATATCCTTAACCCAGTCAGGTTGTAGACTTCGTAACTCTCTATGACATAACTCCATAACATAGGACAAGTTACTGTAAGTTTGTACACCTCACTGTCCATGAAAAGATCGTCGGCAGTCCCGACCGCGGGACTCCCGAGTCCCGACGCAAAAGCGCTCGTATATTTTGAAAATAGCAGATCTACAAGCTCACAACGCGTCGCGATGCGACCCGTTTTTGAGCTTGCAGATCTGCTATTTTAAAATAGCCAATGCAACTGAATGACTGTTAAAGCAGTTTGTTTAAATTACTTTATAAAATGTTATATTTTCACAGGGATTAATTATTAGTGTGTAGATATACATTTAGGAGTGGATTATGTGTCCAGATGCCTGTCAGACAGTCAGACAATGCTGCTCCGCAGGTCTAGAATGGAATAAACGGGCGCAGCCAACGTCAACAACTGGTCTCGACCAGACGTGAGATCTCAGTGTACGGTAGGATGAAGCCCACGTCAGGATATATTGATAAATGCCGAAAGGTGCGGTGATCTCGCTCTACGCCCATTATTTGGGCTGCACCGCGTTGATAAATGAGGGCCAGTGTCCCTTTAGCTCTACATGGATCACCATCTGTCACTCGCAATACTGTCTGTTCGCGCGCGCGCGCGCGCGCGCGCGCGTGTGTGTGTGTGTGTGTGTGTGTGTGTGTGTGTGCACCTGTGTGTGTGTGTGTGTGTGTCTAGCTCAGTCCCATTGGCACAGACCGACAACATGCCTCTAATGGGGAGCACAGGTGTGAGGGGGGGCGGGGTAGGGGGGGAGGGGGGGGGGGGTTAGGCAGGTTGCCACGGTGCAGGTTAATCCACTAATTGGGAGCGCAGGGAGCCTGCTGGGGGAGGGGGGGGGGGGGGTGTCCAACAGGAGAGACATTTAAAGAGGAGACATCTGCTCCTGGAGGAGAACAGACCTCCCTCATAGCTGTACCCTGGTTTATCTGACACACGTCTTGTCCTTACACGCACGCACGCACGCACGCACGCACGCACGCAAGCACGCACGCACGCACACACGCACGCATTGCACTTTTACTCCTCTACAATTATTTGAAAACTTTAGTTCGATTATTATCACAAAATATGTTTCGGCCATTTGAAAATAGCAGATCTACAAGCTCACAACGTGTCCATAAATGCGACACATTGTGAGCTTGTAGATCTGCTATTTTCAAAAGATTTTTTATACAGAACAGCTGACCCTGCAACCGCGTCGTGGATGCGACCGTTGGGAGCTTGGAGGTCTGCTATTCTCGGCCGTTCTCTACGTGCAACACCTTTGCGGGACGGAGCATAAATTAGGCTTGACGGGCTGCAGCTGCACGAGCAAGAGCAGGTTCTGGTGCCGTGATCATAGAGCGCTCCCTCTGTTCTTATGACAGACACTGGAGGAGGGGGGGTTTGGAGGAAAACTGCTTTGAATTGTTATTAATGTTTACGCACAACAGAAACCAAAGATTATATATTTCAAGAGCGAGAAATCATAGTAAAAATCCTAAGCATTCTTCCTCTATACTGGTAGAAAAACAGCATTGTCAATCTATAGGCCTTTAATAGCTTTTAAAAAGCACGAAATCTCGCCGTGCGTGCGTTTGTAGTATATTAATATTACGTCATTTTACATCGGGCACAAATTAGTCGCCTACTGCACGCTGCTTTACCGGCAAAGGGTCTTTGAACAGCAGGCAGCCAGTGTTGCCAGATTCTGCGAGAGAAATAAGCAGCCAGGTCTATGAAAACAAGCCCGAAACAAGCGCAACATTAGCCCAAAAGTCGCTTATAAAAGCAGACATGGCAAACAGAGCCATGAAAGCGAAAGTAAAATGAATGAAACTCCGTCTTGTTGTTGTCCATAGATATGGATTGTATACAGTCACTACATCGTGACAGACAGTGGTGAGTAACATTGTTTATAAGAAAACTAACGTCAGGAAAATAATAATAATTTGATGCGGTTGGTGCAGATCTAGAAATAGGATGGTATAATTAACGCGGTTGGATGGCGGTTGGATAATGAACATGTATATGTGGATTTGGGTGACGATAAACCCCATCCGCGCATCTCTGGCGTGCACATACTGGTTCTTATCAGTGTGACGTCGTCTGTTAACCCATTAAGACCTGAGGCGGCTTCTAAACATTTTCAAAATCCTAAAAAAAAAAATCGGAAAAAAATATTTAAAAAATATTTTTCACGATTTTTCAAAAATAGCAGATCTACAAGCTCATAGCGCGGCACTCGGTGCCGCGCTATGAGCTTGTATATCTGCTATTTTTGAATAGCCTAAAGAAATCTAAAAGTGACACAGATGCGTCCCAGGTATCAATGGGTTAAGGGGTTTATAGGTTATGCTATCCTGCAGAGGTCTTATAACTCTATATATCCATCATCCAGAGGTCTTACAACTCTGTCATGTTGTCTCTCTAGGATATGCCATCCTGCAGGCCATCATGGAGAAGGCGGGGCAGAACAACTGGCAGGTCAGTGCCATCTGTGTGGAGAACTTCAACGATGCTAACTACCGCCGCCTGCTGGAGGACCTGGACCGACGGCAGGAGAAGAAGTTTGTCATCGACCTGGAGGCAGAGAGGCTCACCAACATGCTGGAGCAGGTGATGCTACCAACTACCATATATGGGCATATACATATTAATGACATGTGTTGCTACCTAATATGGGTGTATACATATTAATGACATGTGTTGCTACCTAATATGGGCGTATACATATTAATAACAAGCAGTGATGCTACTGTCACAGCTTGGCTCTAGGCCGTGACAAACATCAGGGAGGAGACCAGGATGAAGTTATAAATCAAATCATATTTATTAAACGAAAGCTACTAACAACAAACAACTGAGGTATAAACAGAACATACGGATCCTATGGAGTGTGAAGTCAGTAATCAGTAGTGTAGATGTGGATGTGTGGAGCATGGTGTGGTGCGAGGTGTGTGGATGGAAAGAAAGAACATAATCATAATGGTAAGGGCATGGAGAGTAGAGTTGGAGCTGGTGGAGATAGGTCTGCTTCTCTCAGGCTTCTCCTAGAGACTGGCCAGGGTGGGGCTTTTATAGCCTCCTGGAGGCACCGGGCCCAGGTGCTCTCCAATGAGCAATCAGCTCCACCCTGCTCCCCTATAGGACAAGAGTTAGTGCAAGGCATTCACCCCCACAACCACCCAGACTAACATACGGGGCATCACACCCCCCCCCTTAAAGACGTGGTCCCACTAGGAACCACGGCTCCCCATTGAACCTACTTAAATACAAAACAATAATCAAACCCAAAATTCAAACACTTAAGTGCACTTTACATCACACTATTTTAACATTACATTTTACAATTTCAGACTCAAATACTTTCAGAAAATGTGTCTACTACTAAAGTGTAATACACCCTTAGAGCCCTGGCTTTGCACACCCCTGGACTCTCCTCCCCCCTCAACAGCTGGATCCTGGTGTTTCAGCTAGCAATAGGGCTGTCAAGGAGCAGGACAGGCCAGGGACCACAACGCCAGGCTCTAGAAAAACAAAGACATCAAGGATTAGACAGACATTTACACAGGAGCACGAGACAGTGCATCTGCCACCACATTATCTTTCCCTTTAATGTGCCTGATGTCCAGAGAAAATGACTGTAACAACAAAGACCACCTAATAAGTCTTTGATTTGGACATTTAAGAGAGCTAAGGAATGTAAGTGGGTTGTGATCTGTATCGACAATAACAGGCACCCCAGATCCCACATACACACTGAAATGCACCAAAGCCAACACCAGTGCCAATGCTTCCTTTTCAATAACAGAGTAATTAAGCTGGTGCTTATTAAACTTTCTAGAAAAGAAACTGACTGGTCTGTCCAGCCCCCCACTGTCAGCCTGCAACAATACTGCACCTGCCCCAAAATGACTCGCATCGACCTGCAACTTGAACTGTTGGTCCATGCGAGGAGCTGCCAACACTGGGGCAGAGCACAGCAAGATCTTAGCATTTTGGAATGCTTGCTGACACTGGGAGGACCAGACAAACTTCACCTTGTCCTTGAGAAGGTCAGTCAGAGGACAGACAACAGAAGAAAAATTTCGGCAGAAACTTCTATAGTATCCTATTAACCCTAAGAATCGCATAAGATCTTTCTTAGTAGCGGGAGGAGGATAATTCTCCACAGCAATCACTTTTGCGTGCACAGGACGGACCTCCCCCTGGCCGACCACACGACCAAGGTACGTGACCGTTGCACGAGCAAATTCACATTTTGCAAGATTGACTGTTAACTGCGCATCAGCCAAACGCTGAAAGAGCGAGTGGATCCGTGCCATGTGACTCTCCCAAGTGTCACTATACACGACCACGTCGTCCAAATAAACGGCACAGCCTTCGAGGTCACCAACAACCCTATTCATAAGGCGTTGGAACGTCGCCGGTGCATTTCGTAACCCAAATGGCATGACTTTGTAGGAGTAGAGACCGGACGGAGTAATAAAGGATGCAATTTCCCTAGCTCTTTTTGACAGTGGGACTTGCCAGTATCCCTTTAACAAATCAAATTTGCTGACAAACTTTGCTGACCCAACCTCGTCAATACAGTCATCCATTCTAGGCAATGGAAAGGCATCTGGTTTTGTCACGTTGTTAACTTTGCGAAAATCTGAACAGAACCTAAATGACCCGTCAGACTTCGGAACCAAAATGCATGGTGAAGCCCAACTAGCCGACGACGGCTCCGCAATCCCATTCTCCAACATATACCGGACCTCTGCATCCAACACCCGGCGTTTGTCTGCAGAGACCCGATAAAAACGCTGCCGAATGGGTTTTGGATCAATCAACTCAATGTCATGTTCGATAAGATGTGTTTGTGATGGTGTATCACCAAATAAACCTGGGAAGTTACCAATCAACCTAGCCAACTCTGACCGCCGAGCCTTGGGGAGATGACACAACAGGTTGTCTAACTTACTAAGGGACTCTGTGTTTTTCAAGCGCCCATACACCAATGTCTCGTCAAATGTGTTGGTGTCCTCGCCCTCAGCCACTGCCACCGACTGAGAGGTAGGACCCACGCCCGCTGCCAAACACACAGGTAGAATCTCCCCAGACTCTCGGCCATAATATGGTTTTAACAGATTTACGTGACACAATTGAGTAGCTTTACGACGGTTTGGAGTTGAAATGACATAGTTTTCCTCTGAAATTTTCTCAACCACAGTGTGTGGACCTGTAAACTTTGCTTGGAAAGGCGAGGTCACAATTGGCAAAAGAGCCAGCACCTGATCGCCCGGACTGAATTCCCGACGTTCAGCCCGCCGATCATAGGAGCGCTTCATTTTCACTTGAGCCTTTGCTAGATTCTCTTTAGCCATTGTACCTGCCACATACAACTGCTGCCTGAACCCATTGACAAAGTCAATTAGATTTTTGGGAGGGTCAGGAGCCTTAAAGTTGTCATGAAGCAGTGCAAGTGGACCACGAACTAAATGACCAAAAACCAACTGATTAGGACTAAACCCAGTACTTTCTTGCACCACCTCCCGAGCAGCCAGAAGTAACCAGGGCAAGCCCTCCCCCCAATCTTTGCCCAACTCCGTGCAATAAGCCCGCATTAAGGATTTTAAGGTCTGGTGAAACCGCTCTAGCGCCCCCTGACTTTGAGCATGGTACGCTGATGATTGAGAGTGTTTCACCCGGAGCTGCTTCAGAACCTGAGCAAACATATGGGAGGAGAAGTTGGATCCCTGGTCGCTCTGCAGAACCCGAGCAATACCAAATATTGACATGAACTGCGAGAGAGCTTTAACCACAGCCCTAGTCGTTATTGACCGTAGTGGATAGGCAGCTGGATACCTGGTTGCCTGGCACATGACTGTTAACAGGTACTTTGCGCCAGACCTAGAGGGAGGCAGAGGGCCGACAAAATCGATGATGATGTGCTCAAATGGCTGCCCTATAGCTGGTATGGGGTGCAATGGGGCAGGCTTAATTACCTGATTGGGCTTCCCAGTCATCTGGCATGTGTGACACGTTTTAATGTATGCAGCCACATCCTTTCTCAACTTGGGCCAAAAAAAATACTGCAAAATCCGATAATATGTTTTCTTGACACCCAAATGCCCTGACTGGTCATGTGAAAGTTTCAACACTAAATCCCTGTATTTAGCTGGAACTACCACCTGGAACACTGGTTCCCCCACCCCAAGTTCCCCACATGGCACCCACTTCCTCACTAGCAACCCTTTATCAAGGAAATACCCATTTGCGCTATCCTCCACCTCACTACCTGTCAGAACTTCCTCAAAGAGGCCTCTGATGGACGGATCGGACTGCTGCGCCACAACAAGCTCTGTCTGGGAAACAGAAATGGGCACATCAGATAACGCAAAACCGGCATCAGAATTTTCAACTTTGTCACGCTCAATTTCACGAGCGCCGGCGCGTGTCACAGCTGCTGCTGCAAATACCTGCGGAAAATCCCGCTCGCTCTCGTCTGGATCACTGGCTACAATCGGAACCAGACTCACCAATGGTGCTGGCGGCACCTTAGCCCATACGAGGCCACCCGCATGCATATTCCCCAAGAGGACATCGACCCCAGCCATCGGAAACGCCTCACGCAACGCCACCTCCACCTCACCATGGACCAAGCCACAGTCAATTTCAAGTTTGTGTGTAGGAGAAGAGATTATGGACATGCCCATACCACGGCTCAACATGGCATCCCCAGTTGCAGACTTAGAGGAAAACGCCAGAACCGAATCAAGCACGTATGTGCCCAGCGCCGCAGTGTCCCGCAGAATTGTTACGGGCACCTTGTCATTGGACCCAACAAGGGAGACAAACCCCCTCTCTACGAATGGACGGTACTCCTCTCGTTCCCATGTAAAGGACCTTCCGACCGCGACACCACAGACACCGGCGCAACAAACGCTGCTGACTTCACGTTCACGTGCGTTTTATTCCTCTGTTGTAAAGAATAACAGTCTGCCTTTATGTGACCCTTTTTTCCACAATAGTGACATGTTTTTTCACCGTCACGGGCAGCCCTACTTTTCCCATCCTCCATTTTCGAATACCTGGTGAAAGGTGCGTTAGAATTATGGCTGGGTGCGCTATAATGATGGCTGGGTGCGCTGCTCTCCCGGTGCGTACTTTGGGCGCCCCGCGGTACCCACTCTCGGTGCGTCAACACATATTGATCAGCCAAAGCGGCCGCCTCTGCCACTGTTTTAATCTGCTGCTCTGTAATATACGTTGCTATACGATTTGGGATTGCATTTTTAAACTGTTCTAACAGTAGTAAGTCACATAAACCCTCACATGTGTCGCCACCTGAAACCATCCGCCAACGGTTAAAGTTAATGACCAACTCCCGTGAGAACTCCAAATATGACTGTTTGTCGTCTTTTCTGTTGTTTCTAAAGTGCTGACGGTAACTCTCCGGCACCCTTTCATACACTTTAAGAACAGCAGATTTAACAGTGGCATAATTTAAACTTTCCATTACCGATAATGCCGAATACGCCTCCTGTGCCTTCCCAGTAAGCACGCACTGCAGCATTACAGTCCGGTCCGCATCAGGCCAACCTCTTGAATTAGCCAATCTTTCGAAAAGTGAAAAAAAAGTCTCTGGCTCCTTCTCACTAAACTTTGGCATCAATCGCAAACTGCTCACCAAATCAAACGATCGCTTTCCTGAAGCTACACTTCCATCTCCTTCCAACAGCTTCTGGTCCAATTTACCCTCCTTGACAAGCTCTACCTTCTCTCTCTGCAGAAGAATTCTAATTTTTTCCACCTCAAGTCTCTCTCGCTCTACTCCAACTCTTTCTTTTTCAATTTTAAGCTGCTGTCTGACCCTCTCCATTTCTAACTGAACAAGCATCAGTTCTTTTTGTTCCAAAAAAGACAGATTTTGGGTTGGTGGCGGCACCGCCGCACCGTCCTCCCCTGTTTCATTACCTGGCAAGATACCAATATCTTCCAAGCCAGCACTTAATACTACCTTAATTGTCTGTAATTTCCGTCTCCTGTCCCCAATGTCAATTTTGTAATAGTCAGAAATTTCTAGGAGCTGCTCCTTTGTACAGCTTTCCAAAAAATCTTCTGACGGCGTCGCAACAAATTCATCAATTTGAGCCATTTTAATTATCACTTGAATGTATCCCAGACACGTTAAATGAAACACTGGTACAACTTGTAACCGAGTAACCAGGAGCGTCCCCTAGCTGCCTAATCCAATCTTATATAACTCACCCCTAGCTCTTCATGAGGTGTTGCGGGGGTACTTACGCACTAATTATACGCAGGAGACAACGTAACCAGTTGATAATTATGCCGTCAGCCACGTACCGTGCTCCCGAGACAACTGCTACTACCGCGTTCACCCCAACATTACAAAAATACAAGAAAAAAAACAAAATCCACGAAAGTTTAAAAACTAAACGTGGCTTATGCCTAACATGGGACAAACAGTAGCTCCTATGTGAATATTCAATTACCAGTGTACCAGTGTGTCAAAAACTTAGCCCACATACATTCAAATAACTCCACGCTCAACGAAAAAATACGGGGAATCAAAATTTAACTATAACGAAACGTTTAACAAAACACCGCACGCACTGAAAACACTTTGAAACCGCTTTACACAAAGAAAAAGGGAATCCCGAGTTAGGCCCTCCCAAACCGCATTTGATTGGCCCAACTTTACATTACGTCACGGGGAATACCCCACTTACTTCAAGACCGGCTTTCAAAAAACACTCAGTAACTGCGCGCAACAAAAAACTTTAACTTAACTTTAAAGTTTGACAATACTCACTTAAGTTCGGAACGAGCCCCCATTTGTCACAGCTTGGCTCTAGGCCGTGACAAACATCAGGGAGGAGACCAGGATGAAGTTATAAATCAAATCATATTTATTAAACGAAAGCTACTAACAACAAACAACGGAGGTATGAACAGAACATACGGATCCTATGGAGTGTGAAGTCAGTAATCAGTAGTGTAGATGTGGATGTGTGGAGCATGGTGTGGTGCGAGGTGTGTGGATGGAAAGAAAGAACATAATCATAATGGTAAGGGCATGGAGAGTAGAGTTGGAGCTGGTGGAGATAGGTCTGCTTCTCTCAGGCTTCTCCTAGAGACTGGCCAGGGTGGGGCTTTTATAGCCTCCTGGAGGCACCGGGCCCAGGTGCTCTCCAATGAGCAATCAGCTCCACCCTGCTCCCCTATAGGACAAGAGTTAGTGCAAGGCATTCACCCCCACAACCACCCAGACTAACATACGGGGCATCACACTACCAAATATGGGCATACACTATTAAAGGAATACTCTAACGTTTTCCTATCAATGCACCCTGACACCTTGGATTTATGGAGATGTCATCGTCTCATTCCTGAGACAATAATTAAATAAATGTGTGCGCTGTAGGAGAGCAATGCAAAATTATATCAAATAATAATATAAACTCTCACAGTGTTAATTACTGTTGATCCATAAGGTTCAAAAGAGAATGTTTTAAATATGGTTTTGCTTTTGTTAAGATTGGTCTCCTATTAACTTAATGAATGCAAGGCTTTGGAGGCCCCCCTGTGGTAACTCTGAGGACCCCCTATAGGAGTTCATGACCCCCTATTGAAGACCCCTGCTTTAGTTGTTTGTTAATTTTGTTTGCATTGTTTGTGTAAAGAACTTTTTGGTCGACTGAGTGTTAATGATGAATAATGATACTCATTCCAATTACACAAAACAACAGTTTTGTGTGTGTGTGTGTGTGTGTGTGTGTGTGTGTGTGTGTGTGTGTGTGTGTGTGTGTGTGTGTGTGTGTGTGTGTGTGTGTGTGTGTGTGTGTGTGTGTGTGTGTGTGTGTGTGTGTGAGAGAGAGAGTGTGTGTGTGTGTGAGAAAGATGATTCATGTGTTTCTTTTGATTTCAAAGTGTGTATATGTATCCCTGGTGGGTGTGGCTGGCACCAGCTCACTCAGAATGTGGAACGCCATCCATCCATCCATCCATCCATCCATCCATCCAACTAACTAGTGTCTCCATCGCAGTTCAATTATTCACGAAATCTCCACAACGACATCTGTAACAGCGCTGTGTGTGTGTGTGCGTGCGTGTGTATTACTACAGTGGTTCCCAAACTGGGGTTGGGGTCTCCAAATTATTGTGTGGGGGTCCCCATGATTAACTTCATGTGTAACATTGTATATGGGGTCCTCAGTTCAAATATTGTGACCACATGTGACTGGGAGACAGTCATCTAGCATTTTTTCATGTCATATGAAAGCAGGGAATCATAGCAAAATAATGATATATTGGTTAATAAGATTGAGTGAATAGTTTTGAAACTACAGCTTATAGAACTGAAGTCAAGTTAAAACTCTTAAGTAGAGAAATCACCACTTGAATTAACGTTGCTAGCTCTAACCTTACATTTTAGCTACATGTTTATGCATTTATTTCATATTTACATGTGGATTTAAGCTCTGACATTTATGTCCGACATACTCTAGTATGTGAAGAGTCTAACTGGACTATTAACTCATTTTTGGGAAAACTAAAACAAAAAGTTGTTCCGCTTTCCTTTAGAAAGCAGACTCTCCCCTAGACAAAAACAGTCAAAATAATCATATTATGATTATTTTGGGGAGCCGCGGCCTGAAAAAACACTGTATTACTATAATAATAGTAATAGTAATAATTGTGAGGGCCAAATATCCCCACAAGTACGGTAGAATAATGACAAATAGTAATAACATTGTATAGTGAAAATACATGCTTTTAGATTTAGGCTCATGATTATGAAATTATTCAGGTTTGGGGTTAGAGTTAGGATTAGACATATTTTAGAGGGTTATGTTTAGGGGTTAGAGTTAGGATTAGACATATTTTAGAGGGTTATGTTTAGAGGTTAGAGTTAGGATTAGACATATTTTAGAGGGTTATGTTTAGAGGTTAGAGTTAGGATTAGACATATTTTAGAGGGTTATGTTTAGAGGTTAGAGTTAGGAGTAGACATATTTTAGAGGGTTATGTTTAGAGGTTAGAGTTAGGATTAGACATATTTTAGAGGGTTATGTTTAGAGGTTAGAGTTAGGATTAGACATATTTTAGAGGGTTATGTTTAGGGGTTAGAGTTAGGATTAGACATATTTTAGAGGGCTATGTTTAGGGGTTAGAGTTAGGAATCGACATATTTTAGAGGGTTATGTTTAGGGGTTAGAGATAGGATTAGACATATTTTAGAGGGTTATGTTTAGAGGTTAGAGTTAGGATTAGACATATTTTAGAGGGTTATGTTTAGAGGTTAGAGTTAGGATTAGACATATTTTAGAGGGTTATGTTTAGGGGTTAGAGTTAGGATTAGACATATTTTAGAGGGTTATGTTTAGAGGTTAGAGTTAGGATTAGACATATTTTAGAGGGTTATGTTTAGGGGTTAGAGTTAGGATTAGACATATTTTAGAGGGTTATGTTTAGGGGTTAGAGTTAGGATTAGACATATTTTAGAGGGTTATGTTTAGGGGTTAGAGTTAGGATTAGACATATTTTAGAGGGTTATGTTTAGGGGTTAGAGATGGAGTTAACGGTCCGTTTATGCTTAGTTGTGCGCTCCAGTTACTCACTCCCAAACAATATTTTGTTCTATGTATTAGTCACCCCATGGAGACTTGAATTCATGGATATTGTTTAGTTTTTGTCTCATTCCTAAGACTATAATATGAGGACCAACGGACCAGTAGGCAGCGGTAGTTTTTTTTTTTTGATTGATTGAATATTTTATTAGGCAAAAAATGTAAAACAGCACAGTTACATTTAAAATACTTTGTCTAACAGGTCCGTTCATAAAAGTCCTTGCGGACTTGTTTCCAATGAGGGCCTTGGTATTCAATTGATATACATATATAGTGGCACCACAGTTCAAATATCATTACAAAAAAAAAAAAACAGAAAAAAAATATCACTATGTACAACAAAAAAGAAAAGAGGGGGAAAAGATATGTACAAAAACAGGGGGGGGGTGTGTCTGCTGTCTAACGGGAAAATGGTACTACCTCCTCCTTTGGCCACCTGAAAGGTGATTTTTTTTTAAGGCTCTTTTAACACAAAAAGTTTCCTTTGTGTAATAATCCATAGGAAAAAAAAGTCATTGTGAGGGTGAACTTTCCCTTTAAGGCTTACGGTTATACGGCATATTTTGTTTTATGGCTTAAAATCTCTGCCCTGAAATGTTGATGTCCTCACAACTATAGTAATGCAAACGTGTGTGTGTGTGTGTGTGTGTGTGTGTGTGTGTGTGTGTGTGTGTGTGTGTGTGTGTGTGTGTGTGTGTGTGTGTGTGTGTGTGTGTGTGTGTGTGTGTGTGTGTGTGTGTGTGTGTGTGTGTGTGTGTGTGTGTGTGTGTGTGTGTGCCCTGTGGCAGCGTGTCTCCTCCATCATGCCAGACCATGGATGCAAACAGCAGCACATCTCACACAGAGAAATAATAAATAGTGTCACATTCAGTGACACGGTGGCACCACGGTGGCCCTGTACGCTGTCACCGTACACACACACACACACACACACACACACACACACACTCACACACACACGCGTTGTTTAAATGCCGGTCAAAAGCAGCACCGCGGAGCATAAATCATGTTGGTTCTGTACGGTACAGAATGTGTCCCAACTGTCACATTATATTTGCTTTCTCTGCAGCACATGATGTCATCTCTGTCGTTCCAGAGGAAACCTTGTATCTCCATATAGTTCAACTCTCTTATGTTTTTCTTTTTGGTAAAACTTACGTTTTTTTTTTTGTTCTATAAAGGCTCCGTTTAGACTGCAGTCAAATCCAGTCAAATGCCATCTTTTGGCCCGACTGTTCACACTGCATTTGCAAAGTGACCAGATCGTCATGTTTAGATTTCTTTGGGCTATTCAAAAATAGCAGATCTACAAGTTCATAGCGCGGCACCGAGTGCCGCGCTATGAACTTGTAGATCTGCTATTTTTGAGAACTCGTGATTTTTTTTTGCAAATCTTTGAATATGTATATTTTACTGCGATTTTTTAAAAATGCAAATCTTAGCTTCTGGGGGTCCCCGGAACAACTTATTTTGAGATGGGGGCCCGCGGCCAAATACATATCATTTTGGGGGTCCTTGACATGAAAATGTTGAATGAGAACCACTGATATAATAGCGACGTACGTTTAAAAAAAAAAACGGTTAGAATATATATTGAAAGATTTGCACAAACTTTCACGACTTTTAAAAAATAGCAGATCGACAAGCTCATAGCGCTATGAGCTTATAGATCTGCTATTTTTTAATAGCCAAATAATTCTAAAATTACACAGATGCGTTTCCCTGATTGAATGCGTTAAACAACGACAACCCAAAGCCGCCCTGCGTCGACGTATCTGCTTTGGTTACCGCGGTGACGACATAGACACCATGACGTTGGCGCTAGTTGATTGCGTTCAGGAAACGCAACATAGCGGACAACAACAAAAACAAATGCATGCATGATAAAAGTGCTAGGAGACATTGAATGTCTCCCTCGGTCCACTGAATGCTGCTCGCCATTCCTTCTGTAAAACTTATTCTGCTCTATTGTTTTGTTTTCACTACGATTACCCCCTGCGCTCTCGTAAATCAATTATCTCGCTCTGTAATGACGTCAGCGGAGCCCGGGTCGTGCTGCAAGTGGCGTTTTGGACAGTTTGACATGTGACTCGTGTGGTTTAGAGCAGGTTACTGCGTTCAGACTGAGACGCATCTTTAGGAATCGGATTTGAATCAGATTTGAAACCACTTCTGAATGTATGACTCTGGTCGGATTCGTAAAAAATATCTGTCCAGACTTCATACAACAATTCGGATGCCAATCTGGATATGTCATAGATCTGGTTTAGGCTGGATTTGGCTGACAGTCTAAACAGGGCCTTAAGTGTCTACATGCACTGGCTCCTCCCCCAGGGTGTGGTTTTATCAGGGAGAGAGACACTGGGCGTGGCACTGGGTCAAAGGTCAGACACCAGAGGGGACTGTGAGGTTGATTGAAATGTTTGTTAATGTCCACTGTCCCGGAAATACATCAATGAAGTAAAGTAAATGTATGTGACAATAGATCTTTTCCATCATTAGCTGCTTCTAAACAGCCTGGACAAAATGAACAGAGGATAGTTTGAAGCCAGATGTTGTTCCCAGAACCCGTTGGTCCTCCTCACAGATGGATCACATCCCACCGGCTAACGGGAACTCATTTAGTCCAAACACGTTGCGCTGCCAGGATTACAAATGAGTACAATTTACAATTTAGGCATTTAGCAGACACTCCTAATCCAGAGCAACTCATACATCAAAATCTAGGATTATAGGTAAACCTAGCATAAGTCTAAACAATTTAATACAAACAAAGAATGCATACATTGAAACTCTAGGAACTATTTATGCCAGGTAAACAATGAGCCTAGCGTCTGTCTAAATAACATGCTATCTAAATGACATTTGAACCTTTGCATAAGACTGCAAGGTCGTCAGGTCGTTAGGGCGGAGTCTGAAGAGGTGAGTCTTCAGGTTTTTGCTTTTGACTTCTAATGAGAACAGTTCTTCATAAGGCGCTGATGTGCCCTTTACCAGAGTGCAGCGTATGTTATAAGTATTTATACGTGTTTATAACGGGAGCCGTGCATTTTTTAGAAACTACCAACTGCTGATGTCTGGGTACGAAGAATTATGATGACATCGAGGGGCGGCCATAGCTGAGTGGTTAGTGAGCCCGCCTAGGGAGCCAGAGGCCCTGGTTGCCCCAGGTACGATTCCAGGCCAGGCCAGCAAATGTGTCGATGAAATGAAATTTGTCCCTGAGCAAGACTCTTAACCCCTAATTGCTCACAGGCCCTCTTTGGAAACAAGACCGCAAGGACTTTCATGAACGGACCTGTTAAAAGGAATTATCCTTATCCTTTATCATGATTGTTGTACATATACTGTACTGTCATGGTGTAATATTGACCTAATTTATATAAATGTAAATGTCCAGCTATATTTCTTCTTTCATTCACCCTTTCTACTATTAAATATGACATGTAATGCATATTGATGATATGAACATTAGAGCGGGGTTGTTCACATTTCCAAATGATAAAATATCATATTTATTGTTTATGAGAATGCCAAATTATAACAGGCACCTATTTCCAGTGGTGTAAAATAACTAAGTACATACTCAAGTAGGTATAATTTTGAGGTACTTTCACTTTACTGGAGTATGTCCAATTGTCTATACTTTTACTTCTACTCCACTACATCTCAATTATTTGAAAACTTTAGTTACTAGTTACTTTGCAGATATAAATGATTATAAAACATACATTAACCACTTTAGCCCTATTTTATACCTAGGCTTTTTGAAAATAGCCGATCTACAAGATGCGCTGTGAGCTTGTAGATCTGCTACATTTTAGTACTTTTACTTTTGGTATTTTAAGTACATTTGGATACCAATACTTTTGTACTTTTACTCAAGTACATTTGTAATTCTGGACTTTTGCTTGTAACAGAGTACTTCTACATTGCGGTATTGGTACTTTTTTCCACCACTGCCTATTTCCCCCCCCCCACATTATTAACATTTCCTGTAGTCCTGAATTTAAATTGAACCCGAACCTTTACTATTAGTTGTAACAGCTGCTAGCGCCCACTGCTGCTTTCCAGGTCCACTGCAGGGGAGCAGATGAAAAGGCTGTTTGAGTCGACTGAGTCAAAACGTGAAAAAGGATTTGCATGTTTTTTATTTTCTTCACTTTATTTCACATCCAGAACAACTGGGGGGTTTCCCCCCCCGACGGGGGTCTGTGGCAGATGTCTACTTTCAAAGTCACTTCATCATGGAGATGATAGAGTGTGTGTGTGTGCGCGTGTGTGTGCGTCTGTCCGTTTGTGTGTGTGTACGCGTCCGCGTGTGTGTCCGCTTGTGCCTGTGTGTGCATCCGCGTGCGTCTGTGTGTGTGTTTGTGTGTGCGTCCGTGTGTGTGTGTGTGTGTGTGTGTGTGTGGGTGTGTGGGTGGGTGGTGTGGTGTGGTGTGTGTGTGTGTGTGTGTGTGTGTGTGTGTGTGTGTGTGTGTGCAGTCAGACTGTCAGATCTGCAGGGTGTTTACTCATTGCGGTGGCATTGATTGGACCGCCCGTTCATTTGTTTGGACACGCCTCGCCTCGCCGCGCTGACGGCCCCCCATTACTGACGCTCTGACACGCTGTGTGTGTGTGTGTTTGTGTGTGTGTGTGTGTGTGTGTGTGTGTGTGTGTGTGTGTGTGTGTGTTCTCTCCTACAGATCGTCAGTGTGGGTAAACATGTGAAGGGTTACCATTACATCATGGCCAACCTGGTGAGAAACAACACACTGCCTCTGTTTGATTGTTTGTTTGTTTCTGTCTTTTTAAGCCTGATTAATGCTTAGTTGGGAGCCGGTGTCGTGCTCAGTAAATAGCAGATCTACAAGTTAGCAACACGTCACGGATGTGATGCGTTGCAAACTTGTAGATCAGCTATTTATGGCCATGCAACACCAGCATGCAACTAACTATAAATCAAGCTTCTTTCTTTCTGTCCTTCCTTGTCTTTTCTTTATACACAGTTGTATGACGGTGTCCCACAGGAGAAAACATAGTAGACCTGCTCCAAAGTGTTGCAGTGCTTTGAGCAAAGATCTTACATTATGTTGTTGTTTTTAACTTGTTTCACTACCCAGGACTTTCTATTTTGTGCGGAAAATTTGAGGTTAACATACACTCACAGAGAGAGTTTAACCCATTGAGACCTGAGGCGATTCTTTAAAAAAATCTAAATCTCTAAAATAGCAGATCTGCAAGCTCGTAGCGCGGCACTCGGTACCGCGCTATGAGCTTGTAGATCTGGTATTTTTGAATAGCCCAAAGAAATCTTAAAATGAGACGCAGATGCGTCCCCGGTCTTAATGGGTTAACTTTCTGCTGTTCTGCTGTTCCGTGCTTTTGTTTTTTAGGGTGCAGTCACACCGAATTTTGATTCTGCTTATGCGGCGGTTTCTGCCAATGCTTTTTAATGGGAACGGAACGTTTAAAGTAAAAAAACAACCTGCTCTGTTCCCTTTGAAAAGCATTGGCAGAATTAAAGTTTGGTTTGACCGCATCCGTAACACATTAATTCCGTGTGTGGCTTAGGGCTGGTGAATTAATATTAGAATATTGAATATTCCTCGAATATGGGGAAAATATGTATATTCGAATATGAAAATTAATATTCGAATCTATATATTTTGTTAATGTTTATTTGACAGGGACAATACAAAAAACAATGTATCAAGTTATAAAAACAAACAAAATATATGTTTTATTGGATCCAAGCACTCGATACATTGTTTTTTGTATTGTTTCTGTCAACAAAAAGAAAAGAAAAAAGACCAATATTTGAATATCATTTCTGAGGAAAGTTGACAGCCCTAGTGTGGTTAAACATTTGTAAAAGGTGTTGATTTGTGAAGATCACTATTTGGCTTTTCATTTCCACTTCTTTTGTGTGTGTATATGTTCTAAATTAGCAGCTGTAAAGGCTCCCAATGTGTCAGATCACGATGCCACTTAACTCATTGAGTGCCCGAATTATTTCTGGCTATTTCTGACCAGTACGATTTAGTTTTTATTTTTATTTATTTTTTCAAAGTAAAAAAAAGTGCTTAGGAAGCGAGATACATCCTTTTTCAGTTATAAGTTAAATAAGGAGTGGATGGAGCTGCAAATCTTCAGATGATGATATCTTGGGTTCTGGATTTTTTTTTTTTTTTTTTTTCCTTCTTTTTTTTTCAAAAACACGTGAAACACGTTAATGGCACGTTGCACCATAGCGGTAAAACACGTTAATGGCACTCAATGAGTTAAACCCACTATGGTT
>NW_027660906.1:96610-145509 GCF_963280865.1 Gymnoscopelus braueri
TGTGTGTGTGTGCGCGCGCGTGCATGCGCCAGTGGGCTAATGAAGAGGTCTCACCCCTCCGGGGGGGGGGGGGGGTATGAACTCCTGCCAGCGTGTAAAATGAGCTCTTGTCGCGTCCTCTTCCTCCTCTTCCTCCTCTTCCTCTCTCGTCACTCTGCCTGCCTAGAGCAGTGGTTCTCAGAGTGGGGTCCGGGGACCCCCAGGGTTCCTTGGGGGGGTATCAAGGGGTCCCCTTCAGCTAAATTAGTTAAAGGAGTTAGTTCACCCATTTTTCGTTGTGAACTACTCCTTTAACACAGCGTCACTATCATTATAACCACTTTAACTGTATTTGATATGTTGGCTATTCATAAATAGCAGATGTACAAGCTCACAGCGTGGCATAAAGCTGGTATTGAACATTTTTGAAAAACCGTGATAATCTTTGAATGATTTAGATTTTTGGGGTATATTTATACTTATTTTTTTAACACAAATCTTCTCTTCTGAAGGTCCCCTGGCACAAAGCCTTTTCAGATGGGGGTCCGCGGCCAAAAACACAGTCATTTGGGGGTCATTGACAAGAGAAAGTTTGAGAACCACTGAACTAGAGAACCGAAGTGTACATCACTGCCGCTAGAGGGCGCTAATCCCCTCTGTCACCATGTTGTTGTTTTTTTTCCTAGAACACACCATAGGGGTCACAATAGCGTAGCATAGCAACATAGCATAGCAACATAGCATAGCAACATAGCATAGCATCATAGCATAGCATCATAGCTCAGCAACATAGCATAGCAACATAGCATAGCAACATAGCATAGCAACATAGCATAGCATCATAGCTCAGCAACATAGCATAGCAACATAGCATAGCAACATAGCATAGCAACATAGCATAGCAACATAGCATTAGAACTAAAAATAAACAAATGACTCCTGTGATTTCACTCATATGGATATGAACCGTCATGAACCATCAACTGACGGTGAAAAAGTACTAATTTATCCAAAGGGTAAGAAAATAAATCAACATTATCTAAACACAGACGTTATCAAATGTAACTCATTATCTTAAACCACACATAGTCACATATCTGACAGAATCACCACCGCGCTCATTTTTTAAAAATCTTCCTCTCCTCCTCCTCCTCCTCCTCCTCAGTACACGTCGGCTCTGACCTATGACGGTGTGATGGTGATGGCCGAGGCCTTCAGGAACCTGCGGCGGCAGAAGGTGGACATCTCCAGACGGGGCAACGCCGGCGACTGTCTGGCCAACCCGGCCGCGCCCTGGAACCAGGGCATCGACATGGAGCGCACCCTCAAACAGGTAAAGAACCAGGGCGTCGACATGGAGCGCACCCTCAAACAGGTAAAGAACCAGGGCGTCGACATGGAGCGCACCCTCAAACAGGTAAAGAACCAGGGCATCGACATGGAGCGCACCCTCAAAACAGGTCAGAGAGAGGAGAAGCATTACACCTGGGACATTACAACGTACCCAAACATATGTGACTGATTTTGAATAGAGCTGAGTCGTCTTGCATTTTTTTTAGCAAAAAACAAGTAATATTTTTGACTTTTTGGGACAATTTTGACCAAATGTCTACATGTGCCTTGAAGGGGTGGGGGGGGGGGGGCGCAACAAAGTCACATTATGGCTTTCGGGGCATATATGATTTACTATGCTGTGCCTATCGGGACATACTGTAACTCGGACGGCGCTGAGTCGGCTCAAAGCGGAAAAAAAAAGTCTCGCTCCGCGGTGCTTCCAGTGGCTCAAGTCCGCTTGAGACGGCGCGTCTCCGATGTTTTAACTGATTCACTGCCAATCACGTAGATCTACGCGAACCTATTTAAACCCACCACGTGCCAGTCGCGTAGATCTACGTGAACTATTTTTTTTTTTACCCAAAGACCAAGGAGATATGATTTTTCGAAGATCTAGACTCTTATCCACTTCCTTGTTAACTTAAAACTAAAAAAATCTGTATCTCGGCTCCTGAGTACTTTTTTTTTTTCAATGAAAAATCTCTGGCACTGGCTAAAAAAAAATTGAAAATACCTCTGGCAGTTAATGTTTTAATGTTTTTTTTAATGTACGGAAGGGCACATGTTGATGTTTGGTCACTAAGTCACAATATGAGAAAAGTGAGACAGTGTTGTTTTTTCATTTCATGTGAAAGCAGAGAATCATAGCTACACATTGTAATATTGGTTGTGCAGTTTGACCCACCAGTTTTGTAGATATGGCTTATAGAGTGATATCTTGCATAGATACTCGGACCACAAGGCCTCTGAACTGTTTTTTAAATGTACTCGAGGCAAAATGCCTTTTCCATGAAAAAAAGGTTTCCCATAGGAATGAACGGACTAAATTAAATTATGGACAAATCACACAGAACTCAGTGGAAACGATGGCGTGAGGAAAGTGGAGAACACAGCAGAATAGAGGAAAAATAAACACCCATTTCAGCTTATTTTTCTATTGATTTTCTTTTTTACATTATTTGAGAGAGCAGTGGAGAGAGAAATGTTCAATGAAGTAGTTATTGTTGTGGCGTTGGGTTGTTTATTTGTCCGTACAGTGGAGAGACTGATGACTCAGCATGAAGCAATAAGCTCCTATGCTTTTCACATTAGAAATCCTCAGTGTTCATTATTCCACAAATGTAACCAAATGAACCCGCGAACGCTGAGGATTTCACTCTGCTGGGTCAAGGTGTGTCTGCATAGCACACACACACACACACACACACACACACACACACACACACACACACACACACACACACACACACACACACACACACACACACACACACACAGTTTCACAGTGCTTCCGCGGGGGGAAAAATAATAAAATGTGACCCCCCCGTTCTCTTGTTATAGGCCGTTGAAAATAGCATGTCTTGCAAAAAATACAGACGATTTCCCAAATGCGTTAACCAGGAAGTGAATGGAGCGGTACATCTTGGGATCACGTGATCTACTGGTTCTGTGTTTATCTGGGGATGAAATGGTCACTCATGTGTTAGCGAAGAGCGCCATCTAGTGGAAACACCTAAAAAACACCAAAAGTCGTAAAAGTCATCCTTGGCAGGCTGGGCCTTTGGGAAAAAAACGGACAGATTGGTGAACCAATGGGATCTCACAGATTATTTTCTCTGGAGATTTTGAACCCGTCCCTCCATGCCAGATATCAGACACGCCAGGGCAGCCTATTATTGAACAGACCTCTGAATTCAGTGATTGACCAATCAGAATGAAGCATTCAAACCAAGCCGGCGTAACAATAAGCCTGGTTAACGATGTGTCCTCTTCCTCCTCTTCCTCCTCTTCCTCCTCTTCCTCCTCTTCCTCCTCTTCCTCCTCTACCTCCTCTTCCTCCTGTGCTCCAGGTCCGGCTGCAGGGACTAACAGGTAATGTGCAGTTTGACCACTACGGCCGCAGGGTCAACTACACCATGGACGTGTTTGAGCTGAAGCCTAACGGACCCCGACGGGTAAGACCACCCACCCCCCACCCCCATATACCCCCCCATGTACCCCCCCATGTACCCCCCCCCATGTACCCCCCACATTAATCACCTTACCATTAAATACCTTATCCCCCCTCACATCACCCTGTCATCACCTTTCTCATCTCATTTTCATCTGTGAAAACATAGTGCTAGCCCATGGTCCATAAGGTCAGGAGTTCTCCTTAACGTGAATACAAGAAGACTCGCCCCAAAACACGCTCGCCCTCGGAACGGTCGCCACCATGGTATTCCTAACCTTAACCTCAGTAAAACTATGTCTAAACCTAACGTTATTCCTAAAACTTAACCTCAGTAAAACTATGTCTAAACCTAACCTTATTCCTATCCTTAACCTCAGTAAAACTGTGTCTAAACCTAACCTTATTCCTAAACTTAACCTCAGTAAAACTATGTCTAAACCTAACCTTATTCCTAACCTTAACCTCAGTAAAACTATGTCTAAACCTAACCTTATTCCTAACCTTAACCTCAGTAAAACTATGTCTAAACCTAACCTTATTCCTAACCTTAACCTCAGTAAAACTATATCTAAACCTAACCTTATTCCTAACCTTAACCTCAGTAAAACTATGTCTAAACCTAACCTTATTCCTAACCTTAACCTCAGTAAAACTATGTCTAAACCTAACCTTATTCCTAACCTTAACCTCAGTAAAACTATGTCTAAACCTAACCTTATTCCTAAACCTTAACCTCAGTAAAACTATGTCTAAACCTAACCTTATTCCTAACCTTAACCTCAGTAAAACTATGTCTAAACCTAACCTTATTCCTAAACCTTAACCTCAGTTAAACTATGTCTAAACCTAACCTTATTCCTAACCTTAACCTCAGTAAAACTACGTCTAAACCTAACCTTATTCCTAACCTTAACCTCAGTAAAACTATGTCTAAACCTAACCTTATTCCTAAACTTAACCTCAGTAAAACTATGCCTAAACCTAACCTTATTCCTAAACTTAACCTCAGTGAAACTATGTCTAAACCTAACCTTATTCCTAACCTTAACCTCAGTAAAACTATGTCTAAACCTAACCTTATTCCTAACCTTAACCTCAGTAAAACTATGTCTAAACCTAACCTTATTCCTAAACTTAACCTCAGTAAAACTATGTCTAAACCTAACCTTATTCCTAACCTTAACCTCAGTAAAACTATGTCTAAACCTAACCTTATTCCTAACCTTAACCTCAGTAAAACTATGTCTAAACCTAACCTTATTCCTAAACCTTAACCTCAGTAAAACTATGTCTAAACCTAACCTTATTCCTAACCTTAACCTCAGTAAAACTATGTCTAAACCTAACCTTATTCCTAAACCTTAACCTCAGTTAAACTATGTCTAAACCTAACCTTATTCCTAACCTTAACCTCAGTAAAACTACGTCTAAACCTAACCTTATTCCTAACCTAAACCTCAGTAAAACTATGACTAAACCTAACCTTATTCCTAACCTTAACCTCAGTAAAACTATGTCTAAACCTAACCTTATTCCTAAACTTAACCTCAGTGAAACTATGTCTAAACCTAACCTTATTCCTAACCTTAACCTCAGTAAAACTATGTCTAAACCTAACCTTATTCCTAACCTTAACCTCAGTAAAACTATGTCTAAACCTAACCTTATTCCTAAACTTAACCTCAGTAAAACTATGTCTAAACCTAACCTTATTCCTAACCTTAACCTCAGTAAAACTATGTCTAAACCTAACCTTATTCCTAACCTTAACCTCAGTAAAACTATGTCTAAACCTAACCTTATTCCTAAACTTAACCTCAGTAAAACTATGTCTAAACCTAACCTTATTCCTAAACTTAACCTCAGTAAAACTATGTCTAAACCTAACCTTATTCCTAACCTTAACCTCAGTAAAACTATGTCTAAACCTAACCTTATTCCTAAACCTTAACCTCAGTAAAACTATGTCTAAACCTAACCTTATTCCTAACCTTAACCTCAGTAAAACTATGTCTAAACCTAACCTTATTCCTAAACCTTAACCTCAGTTAAACTATGTCTAAACCTAACCTTATTCCTAACCTTAACCTCAGTAAAACTACGTCTAAACCTAACCTTATTCCTAACCTTAACCTCAGTAAAACTATGTCTAAACCTAACCTTATTCCTAAACTTAACCTCAGTAAAACTATGCCTAAACCTAACCTTATTCCTAAACTTAACCTCAATGAAACTATGTCTAAACTTATGTCTAACCTTTAACCTCAGTAAAACGAATACAAGAAAAAAATGGGGGCGCGTGTGTTTTGGGGCGAGCGTTCCGATTACCCTTAACGCTGTGCGACTGCTCGTGCATTTTCCTCATTGACCCGGTTTTGCCATGTCTAGACTTAAGTAAAAAACAGAAACAAAGACGTGTCTTTGATCGTCCAAAGCCGATCGTTCTCTGTGGCGGAAAAACTCGACTCCTAGAACGCCAACTTTTTATGTAAAATCCACTTTTGTGACCTGAAAATAAAATGCATCCTCAACACTGAGAAACTTACTGCCACCTCATGGATGCGGTTGTTCTTTATCACAAGCCAGTGTTTCAACATCCCAGTCTGTCTGACGGCCCACGATCTAAAGAACATCATCTCTGTCAGTGTCGGGTGGAAACCTCATATGTTCCAAAACTGTTACTTTTCAGGATTAAAATTCAAAAGTATCTAAAGTAGCAGATCTACAAGCTCGAGCTTGTAGATCTGCTACTTTAGATGCTTTTGTGTGACGCTGTAGTTTGATCAAGTAGGGTGTTAGTTTATGAAAAAAAACACAACAAGTTGGAATCTGGAGATGAGAGCTTTCTGCCCGACAACAACGCCATTAAGAATGTATTCAGGAAGACGGTAAACCATCAAAGGCAGGTCTGCTGCATCACAGGAACAGAAACACATGAAGAGACGCAATAAAGAAGGAAGCCACTGGAGCAGCTCCCGTGATTTAAGCCTTTTATTAAAGGTGCAGGTAGAAAGAAAGAGGATTTACCACTGAAGGCTTTGTCTCTACTGCAGCTTTAATAAAAGGCTTTTAATGGTCCACGTCTGTAGGCCTGTTTTCATTACAGTCTTACTGTTTTGCCCATTATTTTGAGGTCCACTTAACACGTTGAGTGCCAGAGTTAAAAAAAACAAAACAAGGTACAGGCAGTGCCAGCGTTTTTAACGATGTTTTAAGTTTTCAAGTAGTCACATAATATTTTGGTGGTGGTTGCTAATCACTGAGGTGATTCAGGTGTGGTTTCACAAATGTCAACGAGGTCATTGTGACCTCGTTGACATGTGTTGTTTGATGTTTGAAAATAGCATGTTTCACTTTGGTAAAACCGTTTATTTTTTAAGTGAATGGAGCAGCAAATCTTTGGATCGCGTTATCTCCTAATAAAAATTAAAAAAAAGTAAAATCAAAAATTAGAGAAACATTTTAGAAAAAAAAAGAAAGAAAATGTTTTGGCACACACAAAAAAAAATGTAAAAAACATAGTTAAAAAATAATAGAGAGGTAACGAAAATCCCCGACCCATTCACTTGTACGGAGTTGCTCACCCAGCGCATACTCCGTTTTTAGTTCACCCCTTCTTCTGTGTTGGGAAATGTGACAGACAGGGCCTGTTTGGGTCCTATGTAGCCTCCATCTCCAGGCTTTTATTTTCCTTCGCGTTTTGCTCAAAAATAAGAGCCTGGACCAGCCTGTTGACATTCCTGGCATAGGAAGTGGGAGTCAACCTTTCATTCCCACAACCAACCAGGGTGCAGTGGGCGTCGCTCCAAATGTTGTGAGGTCAGGGCTCTCAATGCTGCACATTGGGGGAGGAAGGAGGGGCGCGGGGCTGACGGACAGATCGGTGAACCAATGAGATCCCACAGATGTTTACTCCCGAGATTTTGCCCCCCCCCCCCAGGCCAGATATTAGACGGGCTAGGGCAGGCTAGATCCTATATGACACATTATTTTATCACCCTGCATGTCGTCTGGCATGCGCTCTAGTGTCACCTCCGTGCGCAACCCTTTGTGCAAGTTCATGAGTCGAGCCCATTGGTCGAAACCGTTTTCGCTCGTTCATATGTCCGGCCCAGGCCGTAATAAGCTGCAGTACCTCTGAACGGCCACCATGTCCAATGCGCTTCACTGCTCCCTCTCCGTTCTGGGGGCTTGAGACAGACCCACAGGTTGGGAAAGGCTGGTTTACGTGTAAGTGTGTGCTATGGATGTTTACTGTAAGTGTGTGCTATGTAGTAGAGATGAGGGGAGGAGTCATACAGTGGGGTAGAGGTGAGGGGAGGAGTCATACAGTGGGGTAGAGGTGAGGGGAGGAGTCATACAGTGGGGTAGAGATGAGGGGAGGAGTCATACAGTGGGGTAGAGATGAGGGGAGGAGTCATGCAGTGGGGTAGAGATGAGGGGAGGAGTCATACAGTGGGGTAGAGATGAGGGGAGGAGTCATACAGTGGGGTAGAGATGAGGGGAGGAGTCATACAGTGGGGTAGAGGTGAGGGGAGGAGTCATACAGTGGGGTAGAGGTGAGGGGAGGAGTCATACAGTGGGTAGAGGTGAGGGGAGGAGTCATACAGTGGGTAGAGATGAGGGGAGGAGTCACACAGTGGGGTAGAGATGAGGGGAGGAGTCACACAGTGGGTAGAGGTGAGGGGAGGAGTCATACAGTGGGTAGAGATGAGGGGAGGAGTCATACAGTGGGGTAGAGATGAGGGGAGGAGTCATACAGTGGGGTAGAGGTGAGGGGAGGAGTCATACAGTGGGGTAGAGATGAGGGGAGGAGTCATACAGTGGGGTAGAGATGAGGGGAGGAGTCATACAGTGGGGTAGAGATGAGGGGAGGAGTCATACAGTGGGTAGAGGTGAGGGGAGGAGTCATACAGTGGGGTAGAGATGAGGGGAGGAGTCATACAGTGGGTAGAGATGAGGGGAGGAGTCACACAGTGGGGTAGAGGTGAGGGGAGGAGTCATACAGTGGGGTAGAGGTGAGGGGAGGAGTCATACAGTGGGGTAGAGATGAGGGGAGGAGTCATACAGTGGGGTAGAGATGAGGGAGGAGTCATACAGTGGGGTATAGGTGAGGGGAGGAGTCATACAGTGGGGTAGAGATGAGGGGAGGAGTCATACAGTGGGGTAGAGATGAGGGGAGGAGTCATACAGTGGGGTACAGATGAGGGGAGGAGTCATACAGTGAGGTAGAGATGAGGGGGGGAGTCATACAGTGGGGTAGAGATGAGGGGAGGAGTCATACAGTGGGGTAGAGATGAGGGGAGGAGTCATACAGTGGGGTAGAGATGAGGGGAGGAGTCATACAGTGGGGTAGAGATGAGGGGAGGAGTCATACAGTGGGGTAGAGGTGAGGGGAGGAGTCATACAGTGGGGTAGAGATGAGGGGAGGATGACGTTATGACATCACATGAGCCAACGCTGGCCCCTCCCTCCTACCAAGACCCAAGGACCCACAGGAAGTCTGCCAACTAACTGAACACATGAGAGAGAGAGATAAGAGAGTGATGGAGAGAGAGAGGACAGAGAGTGATGGAGAGCGAGGGGATGAAATAGAGTGCCGTGGGGAGAGAGGTGGGGGGTAAATGGAGAGAGAGGGGGGGTAGGCCATCAATCAGCCGGATGCTTTTTGGCCTTGTAGCGAATCACACCAGGGGTCCTGTCAGGGCACCGCACGGAGAAACTGTGTGTGTGTGTGTGTGTGTGTGTGTGTGTGTGTGTGTGTGTGTGTGTGCGTGTGTGTGTGTGGTAGGGGGGTCTTGCGCCCCACGTGGTCATCAATCATCCCGAAATCCCGGAGTTAAGCCTGGTTTATACTTCGTCCTGCACCGGTATCGCGCACCAAAATCAGCCGACGTACAAGCTCACAGCGCGACGCTTCGCGGCGCGCTGTGAGCTCGTACGTCGGCTGGTTTTCCTGCGCTCGACACCTCCCGCCTCGCGGGTATAAATTAAGCGTTTTCCACAGCTCTTCCACTTCCTTTGCCTTGGCTTCCTCTTTGTCTTGCTCCTGGCTCTGAACGGGCCAATCAGGAGGCCAGCTGGCAGCCAGCCGCCGGTGCGCTGAAGCCTCCCCCGGTGTCCTGGCTCGCTCGCCGTGCTGACTTATGGCTGCTGTCTGAGGACATAAGCTCCACGCTGTCTTAACCTGCCAGCCCTATTCATATACCTGCACCGCATGGGATCTGTTACACAGAAAGGAAGCCATTTAGTTGGCTTTTTTGTGATCTTTTTTTTTATCCTTTAGTAATACAGTCCAGTACTTGAGTCAAAGTATAGATACTTCTGGTCCAGTACTTGAGTCAAAGTATAGATACTTCTGGTCCAGTACTTGAGTCAAAGTATAGATACTTCTGGTCAAATATTACAACAACGACAAGTGAAAGTTGTACAGTACTGGGGTACATGCTTTTAAAAATACTTGAGTATTCACAGTAGCATGCTTTTAAACATACTTAAGCATTCAAAAGTAAAGATTTCATATCCAGTAGTATACAGAAATGCACAGTAGTACTAAAACTTTTTTAAGTACTGCGCTGTCCTTCTTTCTTCTTCTGTTCTACTGTTGTAATACTACACCAGATGTGTCTACAGTATGTACAGGAACGTTTGATCACCGTGCTAAAGGAACGCACACCAAACATAAACGTCATCTTCATTGTCACATCACAGGTTTACAGGTGTGACATGTTTCACACAGGCTCCAGCATCTGGAGTTAATCAGGAAAGCGAAGGAAGAATCCTGTCAGATATCCATCATTATTTTCCTGATATCACTGCAGATAAATATATACATAAGTAGGTCAGACATGAAAGAAATGTCAATGGTACTGTACGAGGCAGCTAAAATGCTACTGTATGTATAAACATAATTGCTGCAGATATAGCAGATAGATACGTACATGACGTGCCAAGCGGGGATTGCGTCTCGGACTGAGACGGTAGTCATTTGGTAGCCTGGCATTGCTTGACGGACGATGTGGATTCACTCACACGTTCTTCCACGGTATCAGTCTGGACTTCGGCCCATAGTGGAGGAACGTGTGAGTGAATCCACGTCATCGGTCTGTGGCAATGCCAGGCCAGTAATTTGGTCCCTCGTGCCGGGTTCAAATCCCGGACAGGACATACACGTTACGGATCGTGGCTTTAATGAC
This sequence comes from Gymnoscopelus braueri, assembly GCF_963280865.1. Classification (NCBI taxonomy): domain Eukaryota; kingdom Metazoa; phylum Chordata; class Actinopteri; order Myctophiformes; family Myctophidae; genus Gymnoscopelus; species Gymnoscopelus braueri. Next base: position 107,294 of record NW_027660906.1, read on the forward strand.
ACAATTTTTGTGAGGCAAGTTTGGAACTTGCATCTGAATTCACCGCAGTGTTGTGTAACTGGCTTGAAAAAAGAATAAAGAAAAGGTCAAATCAGCAGTTAAACTGGAATGTGAAAAAGGTGTCTTTATTAAATCTTACATATAAATGCATAGAAGTGGCCAAAGACTGTAGATGAGGTGTTTACTCAGTGTGAGGAAGGTTTATTATCTGGATGCTATCCTGGCAAAGCAGTCGCTGAGGGTCGCCAAAGCTCTCTGTCGCCCAAACGCAAAACTTGCTTAAAAGTTCCCAGAAGATAATTAATTAACTCTTTGACTGTGGTTGACTCGATAACGCGTCAATTGCTAGTTTGTCCAGTTGGCTGTCGACGCGTTGGACGCGTTGGACGCGCGTTCATTGTTTAATCTCTGATCGCGCTATTCTGCAATGTTTCACTCTAGGATTCGAGTTCCACTTACTTCAGCCACACTTGCATCCGGTTTTGTCACGCAGATTCCGTTTCCGGTTTTCATTTTTTTTCCCTGGTCATTTTCGGCCAGAATAGGGAAACACACGGTTTTTCACACGGTATAATAAACGAACGGAGAGGTCCACTTCTATAATCTGTAGTCTGGGTGACGAACAGTCATCGCCGTCGTGTATCACATCGTAAATCTTTCCAATCGGAGAATCTGAGAACACGTCACATCCGGTTTGACGTATTTCACTGTTTGGGCCTGTTTGGGGGGGGGGGCAGCGAGTCAGCGAGCTGATGAAAGTGTCTATTTGCTGCTCTCTAGTGGTGGAACCATCGTATGTGTTCAAAACCGCAGCTACACAAACTATATGAAAATTAAATAACAAAATAACAAAACAAAGAAACACGAAAATCGCTGGCACTGGGGGAGCACTTTATGAAAATACTCTGGCAGTCAAAGAGTTAATATAATAACAAAGTATTTTAGCCATTACATAAAAGTCATCGTGGATAAAGAATGGTATTGATTATTTCCAATGATGGCTGGGAAAGAGGAGAACTGTTTTTTTTTAACTCATCAGAGACCCTCGCTGAATAGCTGTACTGGACCACCGTGCTCTGGCCACTCCACTGCGTTGTCCCAAAAATACACTGTTCAATAAATCATAACGTGGAGGAGAAGTAAAACTCATTTAGTTATCGCTCCAGGAGCCTAAAAATCACAAACATGACGGACGTTCCGGCGATCCAGACTGATGAGGCTTATGGAACAATAACCAATGAACTTTTATCTCCAAAGTTAACTTAAACCTCTATATGTTGACCACCGGAGTCCCTCAGGGCTCTATACTAGTGACCATTAGGGTTCAACTCCAGACCATTAGGGTTCAACTCCAGACCATTAGGGTTCAACTCCAGACCATTAGGGTTCAACTCCAGACCATTAGGGTTCAACTCCAGACCATTAGGGCTCAACTCCAGACCATTAGGGTTCAACTCCAGACCATTAGGGCTCAACTCCAGACCATTAGGGTTCAACTCCAGACCATTAGGGCTCAACTCCAGACCATTAGGGTTCAACTCCAGACCATTAGGGCTCAACTCCAGACCATTAGGGTTCAACTCCAGACCATTAGGGCTCAACTCCAGACCATTAGGGTTCAACTCCAGACCATTAGGGTTCAACTCCAGACCATTAGGGCTCAACTCCAGACCATTAGGGTTCAACTCCAGACCATTAGGGTTCAACTCCAGACCATTAGGGCTCCATCTGGTTCCACTGGTCAGGTGAGGAGCATCATCATCATCATCATCATAATCTCCATGGAGACGCCTCTGGTAAACAGACATCTGAAATACCATCACGGCCATTAGCATCATTTAATGGACGTCCTCTTTTATCTACTGTAATATACAGCCTCCATTAACATGCTTTGATACCTTAATGTACTATAGTAGGTCTATTATATTTACACTCTCACATACTGTGGATCCTAAACCTTTATATACTACAGTAGGTCTGTTATATTTACTGTAGATCTATAACATCATGTACTGTCAGTAGGTCTGTTATATTTACTGTAGATCTATAACCTTTATATACTGCAGTAGGTCTGTTATATTTACTGTAGATCCTAAATCTTCACAGACAACAACCATCCAGAGCAGAGTGTCAGGGACTCGCCCTCTACACGACAGGCACTTACTGTATTAATCTGAGCACGCACGCACGCACGCACACACTCACGCGCACACACACTCACGCGCACACACACTCACGCGTACACACACTCACGCGTACACACACTCACGCGCACACACGCGTACACACACTCACGCGCACACACACTCACGCGCACACACACTCACGCGCACACACACGTGCACGCGCACGCACATGCGCACACGCACACGCGCGCACGCACACGCACACGCGCGCACGCACACGCACACACCCTGCGCGGGGTAAGGAAAACAAGCCCCTCCCCTTCCCTCATCCAGTTACAGATACCCTGGATCACTGTTGAAACAAATAAATAACACCTGTGATTGATATAACCTGATCTAAGGTCTGTTTTAGTATGTCTACTAAACGGAAACCATCAGAACCAAGGATTGTATTACGGAAAGTCATGAAAAGTGAAAGTACTCAGTACTCAGTAGGCATGTAACGATTTATCGTAAATCGATTAAAATCGATAGAAACTGGTGACAATTTAAATCGACTTAATTAAAAAAAACATTGCGATGCAAACAGCAGAGGGCGTGTAAAAAAGAAGAGGATCTTTGTAAGAGAATTGATTTAAAAAAAAAAAGCGTTCAGTCATTTGCTACTGTGTTGAAAAGAGAATAAGAGAAAACACAGTATTATTATTATTTTTTAAAGGAGAAAAAAATACTGGATTTGTGTAAGAGAAATAATATTGTGAACCTAATATCGTCATTCAAATCGTATGGTGAGTTGAGGGAAACGTTACATACCTAGTACTCAGTACTCAGTACTCAGTACTAGAATGGTCCATTTCACAATCATTTTATTGGATTGTAATTAGTAATTAGTAATGTGTTAATGTGTTCATGGCTTTAATGTTGAGGCTGATAACTAATGTTCCTCTGAGATGTATCAGAGTACAAGTCTAACGCCCTTAAAGTACACTTATTTTATTTACACTAGTGCACACACACTCATTACTATGCACACGCACACACACGCATGCGCGCACACGCACAGGCACAAATACACATGCACGCACACACACACACACACACTCATTACTATGCACACTCACGTTGACGGTGTGTATAATGTGTTCTGACCTTGTGTCTGCAAATCGTCTACTGGAACCATGTAGACAAGTTGGCTCTGATCCAGGACAAGTACATGTACACTACTTTAAGCACACTACATGAGTACATGTACTTAAGTACACTACTTGAGTACATGTACTTGAGTACACTACCTGAGTACACTACCTGAGTACATGTACTTGAGTACACTACCTGAGTACACTACTTGAGTACATGTACCTAAGCACACTAAGTACACACATGAATCACTTAAAACCCTAAGATGTACTTTCGTAACCACGGTTCTCTGATATTACATACTTATGCAGTCATAAGGCAAATACATAATAGACAAATCACACAAATATTTGGTGCCCCCCCCCCCCCCCCCCCCCGCCCTAGTAACTCTGAGGACCCCCTGTGGAGGACCCATGGACTACACGTTTAAGTGGTTAATGTAACACTCAGGTAGATGTGTGTGTGTGTGTGTGTGTGTGTGTGTGTGTGTGTGTGTGTGTGTGTGTGTGTGTGTGTGTGTGTGTGTGTGTGTGTGTGTGTCGTGTGTGTGTGTGTGTGTGTGTGTGTGTGTGTGTGTTTGTAATGCATATGACCTTTGTGACCTTGCAGATCGGCTACTGGAACGATGCAGACAAACTGGTTCTGATCCAGGACAGTCCTCTGCTTCCTAACGACACCGCTGCCATCGAGAACCGGACCGTGGTGGTGACCACCATCATGGTAAGATACTGGCACACACACACACACACATACACGCACGCACACACACACACACACACACACACACACACACACACACACGCACACACATTGCCCTGAAAAAACATCAGCCATTACGCAGCTCAAAAATGATAATTTTTGACGACAATGAAAACAATGCAGTTGCCATACATAATGGTACATTTAGCATGTGTTGTCAGTGGGCTACTGAGGCAGGGAGGGCAGTGTGTCTCAATGTCAATTAAGACATATTTCCGCAAACAGTAGCAATTGTCAGCTATTTTCACTATTTTGGAAATTATTTTGGTTGTTTTTTTTACATCCAGATTATTTATTTTTGTTGTTTTCCTGATTGTTTTCTTTTTAATTTATGGAATTGTTTTCTTTTTAAAAGTTTGCCTATAACGACAAAGTGACGCAAGGTCACTGTGGTTAAAGGAGAATTTCACCCCTAGGAAGAACTTACAGTCACTCAATGTTAGTAATATTTGTAGTAGATAACTGTAGCAAAATTTGAAATTTGCACCCTATGGCCAGAAAAATATAGAAGTCTGTGTGTTTGACTGGTGTTTGACTGGACTGCTGCATTACTACAATGACCATAATGCTTTGGGGCACTGCCCTTCCTTGTGGGGAGGGGAGGCTGCGTGGGGGTGTGGTCTACATTGTAGTCAGGAAATAAGGTGAGATAAAGAGACTATGAGTCAAATGACTCATAGTCTCTGAGGATATGGATACAAATCTAAAAATACAGATAAAACACAAAAAAACACACCAGGATCATGTTTATGGGTCCTAGACCTAGATACAAATAGGGGTTTGATGCAAAATCTGCGAAAAGTCCCTTTAAGACACGCAGTCATAGTGGGAGCGACAGACTGACCTTTAACCTTAGACAGAGAGTGAAGAGGAAAGGAAGGAAGAGAAGGAAGAGAAGGAAGAGAAGGAAATGGAGGCTCATCATCTCTCAGCTCAACTCCTCCCTCTTTTCAGCCCCTGATGAGGAACCCCCATTTTAAGAAACTGACAGCCAGGCCAGGCCAACCGGCAGGAAATGAGGAGGAGGGGGGCCGTAGGGGGAGGGGCCACTTCCTGTCTACAGTACCAGCCACCATGAGGCCCTAAACACAGCTCTGACACAGGAGAGAGAGAGAGAGAGAGAGAGAGACCCCCGTAACCGACAGGAGAGAGAGAGAGAGACCCCCGTGAAAGAGAGGAGGGAGCGAGAGACCACCGTAACCGACAGGAGAGAGAGAGAGAGCCCCCGTGAAAGAGGAGAGAGAGAGACCCCCATAACCGAGAGGAGAGAGAGAGAGCCCTGTGAAAAGGAGAGATGGAGAGAGAGAGAGAGAGAGGACAGCCCTGTGAAGTGAAGGAGAGATGGAGCCCCTCCTGATGGGGGTGAACCTGAAGAGGACAATGAACCCCATGAACCCCCTAACCCTGGACGGCTGGCGTAGCGGTCCAGGCTCAGTGTAGCCTGACTGACGGCGTGTTGCGGGTTCGAGTCCGGAGCCTTTGCTGCATCTCTCTCCCCTTTTCCTGTCAGACTAAACTGTCCTATAAATGAAGATATACAAACCCTAACCCTATAAATGAAGATATACAAACCCTAACCCTATAAATGAAGATATACAAACCCTAACCCTATAAATGAAGATATACAAACCCTAACCCAGAGTCCTGCAACGGGCCGGGTACCCGCGGATACCCGACGGGTACCCGCGTTTGACGGGTGAAAACGGGTGAAAATTTTACTTTTATAAGATCACGGGTACGGGGACGGGCGGTACTGAACTAATCGCGGGCGGGTATCATTTTATTGTGAAAATCAGAGAGCACTGTTTCCGCCCAAACAACGTAACTTGTATAACTTAACAGCACAACTGCATGGAGCATGCTGGACAGTTATCTTAACTCACAAAAACACATTGAACATCCTGTTAAACCTTCAAATTAAAAGTATATGATGACATAAACAACGACACATGTTTGCTGCGTAGATGCGCGTTCGCGCGTGGCTTAGCTCGCTCCTCCGTCTTCACTTGCTTTCTGTACAAACCTGACCACTGAATGTAGCGCTGTTGTTGAAGGCTGCTATCTTTTTCAACACACTTTTCAATAGGATTTACATTTTACACGGGTAAACGGGCGGGACAACGGGTCGTTTATTTGACGGGCGGGGGCGGGTCTGGTTCGTATTTTGAAATTATCACGGGTGACGGGTCGGTCTACGGATCTGAGTATTGACGGGCGGGGCGGGCGCGGGTTCTCAAAATTGGACCCGTGCAGGACTCTGCCCTAACCCTATAAATGAAGATATACAAACCCTAACCCTATAAATGAAGATATACAAACCCTAACCCTATAAATGAAGATATACAAACCCTAACCCTATAAATGAAGATATACAAACCCTAACCCTATAAATGAAGATATACAAACCCTAACCCTATAAATGAAGATATACAAACCCTAACCCTATAAATGAAGATATACAAACCCTAACCCTATAAATGAAGATATACAAACCCTAACCCTATAAATGAAGATATACAAACCCTAACCCTATAAATGAAGATATACAAACCCTAACCCTATAAATGAAGATACACAAACCCTAACCCTATAAATGAAGATATACAAACCCTAACCCTATAAATGAAGATATACAAACCCTAACCCTATAAATGAAGATATACAAACCCTAACCCTATAAATGAAGATACACAAACCCTAAGATAAAACATGAACCCCTGAAGAGGACGATGACAACAGAGTGACAAACACACTTATTTAAGTGGATGGATGGATGGACACACATTATTATTATTATTATTATTATTATTATTATTATTCACTACACTGGCTTCCCATCTCCGTCAGGATGGAGTACAAGGTCTCCCTCCTCACACATCAGACCATCTACAGCAATGCCTCCTCAAACCCCCGAACTCCACCCGCTCACTCCGCTCCAGAAACTCAAACGCACTGGAGCCCATCCCCCCCCCCCCCCCCCCCCCCCCGCACAACACATCTCCGCTCCATGGGGGATCGGGCCTTCTGCTCAGCAGCTCCTCCACTGTGGAATGCCCTCCCGGACCATCTGAGAGCACCACAGTCCATTGACACTTTTAAAAAGGGCCTAAAAAACCTTCCTTTTTAACAAGGCATTTGCCTAGATAGAGATGTAGTTGTTTTATCTTTTTTAACTTCTACTGTGTTCTGCTGACTTGATTTGAAGTTTATACATTTCACCGTTTTATTATTATTGTTGTTTTCTTATTTATTTTTTGTTTTTAACCTGTAGCACTTTGATGTTTGCTTCAAATATAAAGTGCGTTACAAATAACATTTATTATTATTATTATTATTATTATTATTATTATTATTATTATTATTATTATTATTATTATTATTATTGAGCCATAAATCCCTTTTTATTGAACTCAGAAGAACCTTCCAAGATACAAATGGATACATTGAACACTGAGGATTTTTACTGTGTAGCTTATGAACAAGCCCACACTCTGAAGCGTGTGTGTGTGTGTGTGTGTGTGTGTGTGTGTGTGTGTGTGTGTGTGTGTGTGTGTGTGTGTGTGTGTGTGTGTGTGTGTGTGTGTGTGTGTGTGTGTGTGTGTGTGTGTGTGTGTGTGTGTGTGTGTGTGTGTGTGTGTAGGTGGTGCGTCCTTTGAGTGATGCCGTTACAGACAGGATGTAATAGTCATGTGTTGTTGAAGCGGTGATTCATGCAGACCCCTTGAATGTGGCGTGAGAAACAGTGACTTAAAGAATAATAACTTCTGGGCTGAGTTATTGTTCTGACTGTAAGCCTGTCATGCTTACTAGATCCACTACTTTTTTTTAAATTTGAATCCTGAAGAGTAACAGTTTTACATTTGTCACCTTGCTAAACTAATGGCCTAAGTCAGTTTTTTGAGGGAAATTATATATTTGCCTAAAGTCAGCTCCTCAATGCACTGGCCACCTCTGGTAAAATCTCCTAATTGAAAAGGATCATGCTGTTCACTCCCCTTTTAGTATAATGGCCTGACTCCCTAGTGTGACTTAGGCCAAAATAGGCATTTTTTTTTGGCCTAAGTCACATGGTTTTGTGACTTAGGCAAAAAAATAAAAAGGCAAAAAAATGTCTAAATCAGTCAATCGTTTGGCCTAAGTCAGGTTTAATCCTATTTAAACATATTTAGATCTCTTATGTTACATAACTGGCAGACAGTGTTATTTTTATTTTAATAGTCATAATTTGTTATAAACGTTTTGGGTGAAATGATTAACACATTGAATGCCAAGAATGCATACATGCGTTCTTTGAGTTCTTTTGAATCCATCACTTGTGTGCCAAGAACGCATAGATACATTTTCTTTTTTTTTATTTGACTCAAAGACCAAGGAGATATGATTATTTGAAGATTTAAACTCCCATCCACTTCCTTGTTAACACATTGGGTGCCAGAGGTTTATTAAAATATTATACGTTGAGTGCCTGCATTTCTTCCATCCACTTGCGTTATACGTTTCATGCTGTGAGAAGCCCAGACGCGGAAGTGCATGTAAACAAAGCGTGCGTGCGAGACGGCGGAGGGTCCCGACTAACGCCTGGAACAATAATATTTCCAACGCGATCCTCCATTGCAGCGTGATCGCCGATCGAAAACGGCTCGTTTTCACCACATTAAAAAGAAATGGAGATATTAAGCTTTTAGTCAAGGAGATAACATTGAAAACGCCGACCGGAAGGATTTTTGACATGGAGCCACATCCAGCCTCTTCTTCTCAGAAACTCCTTGGGTGATGTCAAAGTTTCGTTTTAGCGCCCCACGTGGCCCACATGTATAAAAATAGAATTGGGTCAAAAACGGTCCGGACCGTTTTCGGCACTTCTCGTTTGGATCCTCAAAAACGGTCCGGACCGTTTTTGGCATTCAATGTGTTAACTTAAAACTTTCTTTAAAAATTCTGTATCTCGGCTCCTGAGTACTTTTTTTTTCTCAATGAAAAACCTCTGGCATAAACAAAAAATCAGAAATAACTCTGGCATTCAATGTGTTAAGAAATATCATTTAGCTTTGTTTTGGATCAGTTTTTTTTTTCTTCTGAAAAACTTAAAACGATGACTTAGGCCATTAGTTTATCAAGGTGACGATATGAGGTTTCTACCAGACAGACGATATAATATTCCCCTCAGGGCCAGCTGTGTAATCTCTCTACAGAAAGCTTAACATCAGACTAAAGCCCTGTGTGTGTTTTATATCCCCATTTATAACTGATCCTGATATCTGTGTTTGAATCTTGATGCCTGGATGTGAGTCATAGCGGAGATGTTTGTTATTTAGTTTGTTTAACCCATTCAATCTGGCATCTGTGTCACTTTAGGCTATATACCATTTGTTTGTAGTAAGTATTGAACAAGTAAATACTGTAAATAATAAGCTATCAAACTACCAACAACAACAACACAGTTTGCCACTCACACTATTTTATTTGTGTGTGTGTGTGTGTGTGTGTGTGCGTGTGTGTGTGTGTGTGTGTGTGTGTGTGTGTGTGTGTGCGCGCGCGCGTCTGAGTGTGTGTGTGTGTGTGTGCGTTCCTTCTCTTCATTTGTTTTGAAATCCTCTGATTAGTGTGGAGGAGTCCAGTGCCATGTAAACACTCAATTATTTCCTATAATCAGTTAAAGTCTCTCTTTATCTGGTACAAATTTAATCTGTAAAAAACAGAAAAGGGAACAGAGTCACACATCAGTCAGTGGAATCTCCAGTGAACAGTGGTGGAAAGTAACTAAATACGTGTACTCAAGTACAGTACTTAAGTACAAGTTTGAGGTAGTTGTACTTTACTTGAGCATTTACAATTTTCAGTACTTTTACTTCTACTCCACTACATCTCAGAGGCAAATATTATACTTTTTACTCCACTACAATTATTTGAAAACTTTGGTTACTTTTTAGATTTTGATTATTATTACAAAACATACATTAACCACTTCAGCCCTATATACATTTTGGCCATTTGAAAATAGCAGATCTACAAGCTCACAATGCGTTGCAGCTTGTAGATCTGCTATTTTCAAACAATTTTTATACATTTGAAAACGTGAAATGGGAGTAATTAAGTAAAATAAATTGACCACTGCCAGTGAATCCTCTGCTGTCCTTTTCGTGTGATTATTAGTGATGTATTCCATGGTGTTGTTTGGTTATTAGTGATGTATTTCAACGTGGATTCATTTCACACTGCACACGTCCGGACTCCCTCTGCTATTGATCTTCTTCACGGCGTTGTTAACTGTTTGTAGACACACAGGGTAGCTGTGTGAGTGGCCCAGAGAAGGCATTTTCAATCGGCGACATTCCATTTTGCAGTAGTCGCAGTTTCTATTAAACAGCGTTCAGCGCGGAGAAAAATAACACAGAGATAATGGCGATTTAGCGGAAGCTTTAGAGCGGCGGCGGATGGGAACAAAAATCTTCGATTGACGTCATTTCTGTATCCGGGTGTGCTACAATGAAATGTGTCACTGCGAGAAAAAAAAAAAAAAAAAAAGACCACTTTTGCGTAGATCTACGCGATTGGCAGTCAATGTGTTAATACTGTTCATTGGTTCTATATTTATGAAACACACGGACACACTGTTTTGCTACTTTTCTGCGACACATTTTTGCAATTTACAGAAAATGTAACTTAAAACGTTGACATAATGGAGATACAAGCTTTCCGACCCGACAGTCAGCGATAATAAATAGTTGTTGGCTTGCAGACGGGCAGGCTGGTTGTGTGAGATTTCCTTCCCCGCTGCCAAAACTTTTCTTCAAAGAGTGGAAAAGTAGTATTTCTGTGGGAGAGTCGCGTCGATTAAAAGGCTTCAGCCTGCGGATGCTGACAAGATACAACGTAACGAATGAGAGGAACTCTCCACACCGTGTCTATACCGCCCAATTAATCACACCGTTCACCAGAAATACCCCCTGACGGCAACAACATAGTCATTTTAAGAGTTCTTTGGCTATTCAAAAAATATCAGATCTACAAGCTCATAGCGCGGCACCGAGTGCCGCGCTATGAGCTTGTAGATCTGATATTTTTGAAAAATCTTGAGAATTTGTGCAAATATTTGAATATATATGTCTAAAGCAAACATTTGTTTAACTCAAATCTTTGCTTCAGTGGGATTCTACAAAATGTCTTCTAAATCCTATTTTTTTTCCTGAAAAACGTATGTTGTTATACAGCAGTGGTTCTCAAAAATGTTCATGTCAAGGACCCCCAAAATGATATGTATTTGGCCGCTGACCCCCATTCTCTAACTATTTTTGTTTCCAGGACCCCCAGAAGCAAAGATTTGAGTTGCAAATGTTCCCTTAAAAAAATATATATATATATATATATATATATTCAAATATTTGCACAGCAGATCTACAAGCTCATAGTGGTGTGGCACTCTGTGCCGTGCTATGAGCTTGTAGCTCTGCTATTTTTGAATAGCCAAAGTATAAAAGTAATGGTTTAAGTGGCGACACAGATGCGTTCCTGGCCATGTGTTGAGGAGATGTTTTGGCGGACGGGCAGCTAATCGTTGTACATAAATCACACACAGTGAGATCCATGGGCTACAACATGGACAAAATATCCTCTCAGATCTCAAAAGGCTCTCTCTCTGCACAGCAGCCATATTGGGCCTCTTCCTTACTTACTTCACAGGTGTTACCAATGAGTCTAATGAAGGCTCTGTTCCATTTAGTGTTTTCAAACTTTAAAAAAATATATATTTCAAGGACCTTTAGTTGTATTTGTACACTCAGAGTTACACACCCGTTAACACATTCCATGCCAGAGTTTAATATCATAATGTACTCACCAGTGCCAGCGATTTATTGTTGTTTTTTTTCACGTCGCCACAGACATCGCTAAATCCGTTAAAATCGCGCGTTCAACTGTTTGTAAACACACAGGGGATCTGTGTGACGCTCAGCGAAGACCGTTTCGATCTGCGATCCGCCATCTTGAAGCTACAGCGGTTTATGTTAAACAGCGATCAGCGAGGAGAAAAACGACAACCGAGAAAATGGAGATTTAGTTTCCGCTTTAGAGTGGAGGCGGATGGGAACGAAAATCTCCGGATATGGATAATTCCGTTTCCGGTGGTGCTACAATGAAATGTGTCGTGGCGAACGAGGCCTACAATGAAATGTGAACCTGCGAGAAAAAAAGAAAGAAAAAGAAGACCACTTTGCGTAAATCTACGTGACTGGCACTCTGCAAAATTAAGTAGGTTCGCGTAGATCTACGCGATTGGCACTCAATGTGTTAAGGGTCCATTTGGAACCTCCTCAAGGACCCATGAGCGTCCCTGGACCACCCTTTGAGACCCACTGGTGTAGCAGAGTGTTTCCAGTGAGTCAACACCCTGACTCTGTTTGACCAGAATGGAACAGAGCCTTCATTAGTATCATTGTAATCTCTCAAGAACAGATTCAGAGCTACGCTACTGAATCTGTTGAGAGCCCCGCTCAGAACGTGTGCGCGTTAGCTTACACGTGGGCGTGCCTTCAGATCAGGAAGCAGGCCGCGCTTCACCCAATCAAATGTAGTGGGCGGGATTTACTGGTTGTGCTCCCTTCCCACTGAAAACAAACCGAAACTCATTTAACAATAGCGTCCTCGGAGGAGACAAAACCACGGAAAGATATTCACATTTTAACTTGCTCTTTCATCATAGAAACAACTGGGCTTATAAACAAAACGATCCATGTTCTTCGGGAGAAATGGTGTTAAGTGTTCTGTGAAGAAATATTGTTAGTGGGAATGAAAACATAAGCGCACCACCGGAAGTGGAGCGCTGAACGCAGACCAAAACCCCAGTTTCCTTGCGCACGGGTGCTCCATTCAGCTCGTCCCAGAGCCAAGTGAAAGAGTAAAAAACAGCAGAGGGCGCCGCTTTTCCTTTTTATTTGGCGATGGGTTCCCAGATTGGTATCATTGTAACAACCAGAATGGAACAGAGCCTTCATTAGTATCTGAAGTGGCAATCTTCTCTCTTCCCTGTTAGATTGCCCTTCTGTGTAACAGTTCTTAGCAATCAGCTTGACGCACAAAATAAGTCCTCAGAAACAGTAAAAAATCAACAAAGGTGCTTTACTTGAAATTAAACAGTACAACTTATTTCTCTAAAGTGTGGTCAAAAAACTGTGTTGCTCCTCACACTGCTTCACTCTAATGAACAAACAGAAAACCCCACCCAGCCTAAGTGAGTGACTAATCAAATAACAGGGGAGCAACCCATGAGGCTTAATTACTCAGTGCAATCAAAGAGCCTACTTGCAGGCTGTGTGTGACCCAATACAGGTCATACCAATATCAATTCAGGTCATACCAATATCAATTCAGGTCATACCAATAATGGCTCTTACATTTCCAGCCCCTAATTGTTTTACCATTAACTCAAACAATTATAAATGTACACAAATAAACACAAAGAGCCATAACATTCATCATGCATCACAAAAGGTTAAGTAATCTTCATTTCTATAATCCACATTTCTTGACATCTTCACATGATTACACTGCTTGCTTCAACAGGCAGCGTTTGGTTATGGGTCTGTCTAATATGTTAGTTTTGGTCTGCACACTACAGTAACTCGTCTCACTGTACCGCTGGAGTCTGGTAATGTTTTTATTACTCTGCCCAGGATCCAAGATTTCGAGGGGCAGCTTCATCCATTATCAAGATGATATCTCCTGACAGGAAGGTCCTGTCTGATCATTCTGTCCATTTTGACAGCAACAACAGCTGCTGTTAGTTCCAGTCGTGGCATTGTAACATGCTTCAGAGGTGTCACTCCAGATTTTCCCATCAGGAAAGAACAATGTTTTTTGTTCTCCTGGTTGGTGATGTCTGGTCCTTGAAGCAACTGCTCACTTAGCGAGGTTCCCTGATTCTTTGGGTGATACACCCCGTGGTGAGGGATGCACCACACTCTGCCATCATTGCGACTGAGTTGCTCAACAGGTATTTTTTCGGCATAGCCATTTTCAATGACACTTTTCGTGAAGGTTTTGTAACCTTCATGGAATTCTTGATTTCTCTTGAATTTTCTCTTGAGAGTATCATCACGTTGCAAGGCAATGCAGCGGTTATTTGGCATTCCGATGTTTTCATTTCTCAGAGGCAAACTCGTGCAATAATGTCCATCAACCAGTTTCGCTGGCCTTGTGGTTAGGTGCATGAGTTGACGATCCTCTTGAGACATCCCGTCCTTCTCTTCACAGCTTCGCTCCGGGATATCTGTGTTATACTGCTTGACTAGCAGTTCTTCTATGTCTGTAACTGAGATGTGATTGACGGTGAAGCTCTGCAGTTTATCACTGGCAGACTTGATGCCATCTCCTTTTCTAAGGGGTCCATTTATCACCCATCCCAGGGCAGTTTTGACGGCGTAAGGCCCCTCGCCTTCGCTATTGATGACCTGCCATGGCTCAATGGCTTTAGGGATGTTGGCACCTATGAGTAAACCAACCTCTGCTTCAATGCGTGGCAGACGCACCTCCTTCAGGTAAGGCCATTGTAAAACATCTTCCTGTTGTGGGATGTTTTCTTTCTTTACAGGGATGTGGGGGTGTGTTAACACCTTCGGCAGTTCAATGTAAGTATTTCCTTCAATTCCACACACCTCCAGGTCTGATAGAACACAACTCTTCATCAACTTGTGACTATCTTGACTCATTGTGTCTAGATGATACCGGATGCTCTTTCCTTTAAGGTTTAGTGCTCTCTGTAGACCCTCAGTGCAAAAGGTTGCAGTACTTCCTGGGTCTACGAAGGCATATGTTTCCACATATCTTTCACTCTTTTGGGATTTCACTTTTACTGGTACCACGGCTAGGACACATTCTCCAGCCCCAGTGCTTCCACAAGCCTCATGGCCCAGTGACACATAGGCACTGGAAACTACATCACTCTCAGTGGTGCTTTCTTCAACCTCTCTGGGTGCACTGTTACCTTCTTTCATGACATGAAGTATGTCTGGATGCAATTGAGAACAGGTCTGGCACTTTATTCTCTTTTCGCAACCTCTACTGAGGTGCCCTACTGTAAGGCATCCAAAGCACAGGCCTTTAGACTTGAGGAAGTCTATCCGTTCTTTGTTTGTCAGATCTTTAATCTTATTGCAGACAGCAAGAGCATGATTCTTCTGACAGTATAAACATGGTTTGTGGAAAGCTACAGCCACATCCTTAACTGGACTGCTTTTCTTGAATGTTTCTGTTGTGTCTTGTACACCTGTTTCTTCTGTGGTTGTGTCATGAACACCAGCAGCAAAACTGCTCTCCCTCCTACCAAACCTCTCGCTGGTTCTCTCCTTCGCAACTTTCTCCTTTCCTTTTGTGGCTTGATAATTCTCTACCACATCTCCAAAAAGAGGATCCAGGGCTACTTTGGCCTGGCGGTCAATAAAATCGACTAGGTTAGAAAACCTTGCTCGTCCTCTTCCTCTCTCATGGATCTCAAATGCAGTTGTTCTCCACCTTTCCTTAAGTTTATAAGGTAGCTTTGAAACGACCACTCGCATGTTCGTAGGATTATCCATTTCGTCCATGAATTCTATGTCATCCATGGTGTTCCTACAGCCAATCAGGAAAAGGGCATAGGTTCTCAATGCTTTGCCGTCCTCCGATTTGATTTGAGGCCATTTCAATGCCTTATCCAGGTATGCATTGGCTATATTAAGCTCATCTCCATAATGCCTTTGGAGTAACTTAGTGGCCTCGATGTAGGCTCTATCTGCTGACATATGCTCGCAGCTTCGAACGAGCTCCTGTGGCTCCCCACTTGTATATTGCTCCAAGTAGTAAAGCTTGTCCTTCAAACTGTCAGTTTTGCTATCCACAGCATGCTCAAAAGCCCTGATGAAGGATTTGTAAGTGAGAGGGTCACCTGTAAATATTGGAATGTCCTTGCAAGGGAGGTTAGACATAGCCTGCTGTTTGACAAGCATTTCAGTAATCACATTTTGCCTCTGCATGACTTGACACAGCTCACTTTCGTTATTTCTTGATTGAACATGACTATTATCGTGAAATTGATCATGTGCATGCTGCACCAGTCTGCTTGGAGCATGTCTCAGACTGTATCCATTATCCTGAGCTTGGTCAGGTTGTGTGTTTTGTGCAAACTGCACCGGTCTGCTTGTTGCATGTCTCTGACTGTAACCATTATCATGGGATTGATCATGCTGTGTGCTTTGTGCAGACTGCACCGGTCTGCTTGTAGCATGTCTCTGACTGTAACCATTGTCATGGGATTGATCATGTGCAGACTGCACCGGTCTGCTTGGAACTTGTCTTCCTGCAGCAATACTCAAAGTTGGCTTAACATCACTTCTTTTTTGTTTTGATGCGCCACTGACATTGTCATATTCTTGAAGCACCCTGAGCTTTGCGCTGGATGCAGCAATAGCAGTATCAACATCCAGTTGTTCCTTTTTAGCTTTTAATTGTGCCTCCTCAATTTCAAGTGCTTGTTTTACTTTTAATGCAGTTGAACGTTCAATCAGTGCAGCACGCTCTGCTTCTTCCATAATACGTGCTGAGGACACTTTGGTCGCTGTGGACCGTGAAGACTTTGAGGATGAAGATAAAGATGACTTATGGCCGGCAGATGAGGCAGATTTACTCGTACTGCTTTTCTGTACTGTCTTAACTTGAGACACGCTGTCCTCTACTCTCACATCATCTTCATGAGGTGTGCCTGCTGGACATTCACTTGCACTAGCATTCTCTTCTCTTATTTTAATCCACATTGCAATACACCAGTTCTCTGTATTTTCCACAAAGTCATTTATGGGCGCTGATTTGGGTTCAAACCAGTTTTGTTGATCAGCTTGTCTTTCATCTTCATCTAGCAAGGCTATCACCTCAGCATTAATGTCTTCAAACTCTTTCTTCGCTTTGCAAAAGTTATGTCTAAGCATCTCCTCCACTACATTCACATTTGAGCCATCAAGTTTTAAGTTTTCCATATTTCTCATCATGGCAGACAGTTGAGACAATTTACCTCTTCTTGTTCCAATAAACCTGCTGAGTCTGTCTTCCATTGCTCTTTCAGTGAGCTTCAATGCCCTCCTTTGGTCAGAACCATCCATATTCTGTCCTTCTTCCATCTTGAGCAAAGTTTTTTGACTTTATGAAGTGGCAATCTTCTCTCTTCCCTGTTAGATTGCCCTTCTGTGTAACAGTTCTTAGCAATCAGCTTGACGCACAAAATAAGTCCTCAGAAACAGTAAAAAATCAACAAAGGTGCTTTACTTGAAATTAAACAGTACAACTTATTTCTCTAAAGTGTGGTCAAAAAACTGTGTTGCTCCTCACACTGCTTCACTCTAATGAACAAACAGAAAACCCCACCCAGCCTAAGTGAGTGACTAATCAAATAACAGGGGAGCAACCCATGAGGCTTAATTACTCAGTGCAATCAAAGAGCCTACTTGCAGGCTGTGTGTGACCCAATACAGGTCATACCAATATCAATTCAGGTCATACCAATATCAATTCAGGTCATACCAATAATGGCTCTTACAGTATCATTGTAACAACCAGAATGGAACAGAGCCTTCATTAGTATCATTGGTAACAACCTGTGAGGGAAGTAAGGAAGAGGCCCAATTGCATTCCAGTATGGCTGCTGAGCACAGATTCTGTTTATTATCACTGTTGATGTCTTTCACTTTATTATGACTATTTTTGGAGTTTTATTGGAAACAACTGATGGTTGCCTGATGCACTCCAAACACAAACGCGCACGCGTGCGCGCGCCCGTGTGTGTGTGTGTGTGTGTGTGTGTGTGTGTGTGTGTGTGTGTGTGTGTGTTTTTTATTGTTGTAAGGATTGAGTCATGGCAGTATCTGATTGTCACATTAATCAAAGGACCGATAGTGATGACATTCCATCAAGGACGGACAGACAGACAGACTGTATGACAGTATGACAGACAGACAGACAGACAGACAGACAGTAACTCTCACATTAATATTCTGTTTATGATGCTCATCTCTGAAATGTACTGATGTTTATAAATGTCAAGGCAACCGTGTGAAAAATAAAGATCTGTCCTCACAGCACAAATCAAGTGTGTGTGTGTGTGTGTGTGTGTGTGTGTGTGTGCGTGTGCGTGTGCGTGTGTGTGTGTGTGAATGTGATATGCATGCGTATGGTTTCTGTCGGGCAGAAACCTCCGTATCTCCACGCTTCAAATTAACTCCCTGCTTCATGTCGCGAAAAAAGGAGTGAAAATAGCAGATCTGCAAGCTCACAACACGTAGCGATGTGTTGTGAACTGTGTAGATGTGCTATTTAAAAATGTTTAATATGAACGTACATGTGTGCATGTATGTGCGTGTATATACGCCTCCTCATATCAACCTTTACACGGTATCTTTACACGGTGTACACGTGTGTGGTCAGTCATACCAATGATTCCTCTTTCCTGATTCCCTGTCATTCCCAAAGGTCAACATAATAGCCACATACTGACGCTTGGCCATGACCCCGTTAACGTCACGTTTAGGTTAACACGCAGGGAGTGACATTGTTGCCGGTGAAGGCGAGGCTTTTGATTGGGTGGAGACGGGAGGAGGAAGGATTTGTGCCTCGTTGAGGCAACAAAAACAAGCGCTTCTTTCCACACGACCAAATAGGAAACAGAATACAGCAGCACACTGGGACATGAAGGGTTGTCGCCCAACGTCAATATGACATGATGACCTGGGAGTGAGATTGTGTTGGAAAGGTTCTCTCCAAAATCACATTGCCTCTCACGCACTTCTTCCATCAGCTGTAAATGTCATGCAGTTTCAGTCCGAAATGAGATATGGATGTTTGGGGAAAACTGTGTCTCCCTTATTTTCTCTGTCAAAACACTGTCATTTTCCAGCCCAGCCATTGGTCTGTTAGAGCCGCTGCGGAACCCAAGGCCAGGCAAACGATACACGATATACACCAGACTCTTGGACGTTTTTTTATCCAGCAGCAATCATTCTGCTGAAAATGTGCTAAGCCTGTGGCCACTAGTGTTCATTTTGACAGCACATTTGTATTCAGTTTTAGTCATAGTCTTTTGATTGTAGTCTAGTTTTATTTGTTGACTAAATTGTCAATAATATTTAGTCTTAGTTTTAGTCATCGTAGCTTAGTTTTTATTTCGTTTTTATTTCGTTTTCGTCAGTGAAAGAAGGATGACGACGAACATTTTCCGTCATAGTTCCAGTCGACTAAAACAACAACGGTGGCCACTGTGCACTAGAACTCATCTGTGTTTTAATGCACAGACTGATCGATGTTTTATGTTTTAATAGGACTCTCCTTTACAGATCTTAAACGATCATGCACACTCGTTACTTGTTATTACATGCACTTCACTGTACTTCTATTCTCTATGCATCTTTTAACTGCATTAATGGGCCTAAAGCACAGTTAAGCATTTCACCCATATTACTAATGTGATATGTGACAATAAAGTTTGATTCTGAATCTGTCATTGAGTCATGAAGTCCTGCACTGGACATCACTGTAGCGCTGTGGTTCTCAAAGTGGGGTCCAATGGGTCCCCAGCTAGATTATTGATAGTTAGGAACCAAATGGACCCTTACGGGTCTGTAACTCTGAGCGTGTACATATGGAACCAGATGGACCCTTACGGGTCTGTAACTCTGAGCGTGTACAAATGGAACCAAATGGACCCTTACAGGTCTGTAACTCTGAGAGTGTACACATGGAACCAAATGGACCCTTACAGGTCTGTAACTCAGAGAGTGTACTAATGGAACCCCCCCCTGATGGATGCAGAACAATTACCACTCCATTGATTACAATGGGGATTTGCCCAGACTGTAAACATGGTTGTATTACCTTAGTAATCATTGTCATAAATACATATATATTTTTTTATTCATTTTTCTCTAATGTATTAAACACCACTCAATAGCCAAATCCAGAGTGTTAATATTTTACACCAACAATTCATTTAGCGTTAGTAGTGTTTTATCTGAAAGGGCTTTGCTGCTAAAACGTGTCTTTGTTCAAATGTGCTAAAACGTGTCTTTGTTCATCTGGTCTTGATAAATGTTGTGCTTGTGTTTCTGCTCTGTGGTGACATGGTGTATTAATAGAGCAGCCGGCTGAGCCAGACATCCACACGGTGTGCTTTTCTTCATTTACTGTACGTCTGCTGTCACGTTCAAACCTTGTATGTCCAAAAATAAAGAAAAGAGCCTGTGTTCCAATGGATCCAATGCGGTTATAATGTCCGTTACAAGCTAATACGTTTCATTGGTTTAATATTTCTCTGCTGTCCGGCAGAAACCAGCTAACTCCAACATGTTCATTTTTCAGGAAATGACTAAAATAAAACATAAAGTGGAGTTAGGAGGTTTTGTTCATCATTGATAAGAACAGCTGAATGGACCTCCAAGCTCACAATGAGGTTGGAGGTCAAAAGGGGGTGGAGCCTGGAGTCAGCAAAACCAGCTAACTCCACCCTCCTTTGCTGGGCTTAGCTGGTTTAGCAGAAGGTTTGAGGATCCAATGGAGTTAGCTGGTTTTGTCAGAAGCGCTTTTGAATGCTTTTCATCGGTTCAATATTTATTTTATCAACACACAGACGTAAAGGGTGTTCAATGGCCCTGACAAGCACACAACGCATCGCAACACGTTGTGAGCTTGTAGATCTGCTATTTTCAAATATTTTAGTACTTTTACTTTTGGTACTTTAAGTACATTTTGATGCCAACACTTTTGTACTTTTACTCAAGTAAATTTTGAATTGTGGACTTTTTCTTGTAATGGAGTATTTCTGTATTGCAGTATTGGTACTTTTACTTAAGTCAACAATTTGAGTAGTTTTTCCACCACTGATATGCCGTTGAAAATAGCATGTCTCGTCAAAAATGCATAGTAACACATAGGAGGGTTAGGGTAAAGTAAAACAGTTAAATCACCCACGTCCAGCGATTTCTCGTTTTCCTTACCTTTTCAACTCGTCACAGAATATTTATCTCCAGTATGATGATCGATCCCCTGATGGCTGCTATTCACTGAGTGTAGCATGTCTCGTCAAAGATGCATAGTAACACACAGGAGGTGAGATACAGTCGTTTTCCCAAATACTCTAACCAGGAAGTGAACGGAGGAGTTAATCTTGTGATCACGTGATCTCCTAGATCTCTGTGTGACTGAGCCTGAAATGGTGGATCATAGGTTGGGGAACAGCGCCATCTAGTTGAAAAACAAACAAAAACATGTCAAATGTTAAAAGTCGACACTATGGAGATACAAGTTTTTTTTCCTCCGCGCAACGACAAACGATGTACCTGCATGGCTCTCGCCTGGAGGCGGAGTTTCCACGATGAATGTCTCCCCCGTACGTCTCTGTATACACACACACACACACACACACACACACACACACACACACACACACACACACACACACACACACACACACACACACACGCATGCTTCCTTTCCGTGACCAAAAGTAATTTGTTGGGAGATATGAATGCGTAGAAATCCCCGGCAGAATTCCTAATTGAAAAACTGTGTTTAAGCATTCCCTCAGATCCAAGTGATTGATTACCTAGCCGCCGCCGCCGCTAGCCTGCAGGGGAACAGCTCCTGTTAGCCCCGCCCTGCATCGCCCATATATAGGCTCTAATGCACAGCAGCCATAATGGAAAGAAATCGGGCCTCTTCCTTACTTGCTTCACAGGTCTTTACCAATTATACTAATTAAGGCTCTGTTCGGTACTCATGTAAAATGTCCCACCACTGTGTCTGTAGGAGGGTCCCTACGTCATGCTGAAGAAGAACTGGGAGCTGTACGAGGGTAACGACCAGTACGAGGGGTACTGCGTGGACCTGGCCTCCGAGATCGCCAAACACATCGGCATCCGCTACAAGATCTCCATCGTACCGGACGGGAAGTACGGAGCCAGAGACCCAGAGACCAAGATCTGGAACGGGATGGTCGGGGAGCTGGTGTACGGGGTAAGAAGGGTGTACGGGGTAAGAATGGTGTACAGGGTAAGAATGGTGTACGGGGTAAGAATGGTGTACAGGGTAAGAATGGTGTACGGGGTAAGAATGGTGTACAGGGTAAGAATGGTGTACGGGGTAAGGATGGTGTACGGGGTAAGGATGGTGTACAGGGTAAGAATGGTGTATGGGGTAAGAATGGTGTACAGGGTAAGAATGGTGTACGGGGTAAGGATGGTGTACGGGGTAAGGATGGTGTACAGGGTAAGAATGGTGTATGGGGTAAGAATGGTGTAGGGGGTAAGAATGGTGTACGGGGTAAGAATGGTGTACGGGGTAAGGATGGTGTAGGGGGTAAGAATGGTGTACAGGGTAAGAATGGTGTACGGGGTAAGGATGGTGTACGGGGTAAGGATGGTGTACAGGGTAAGAATGGTGTATGGGGTAAGAATGGTGTAGGGGGTAAGAATGGTGTACGGGGTAAGAATGGTGTACGGGGTAAGGATGGTGTAGGGGGTAAGAATGGTGTAGGGGGTAAGAATGGTGTAGGGGGTAAGAATGGTGTACGGGGTAAGAATGGTGTACGGGGTAAGAATGGTGTACGGGGTAAGGATGGTGTAGGGGGTAAGAATGGTGTAGGGGGTAAGAATGGTGTAGGGGGTAAGAATGGTGTAGGGGGTAAGAATGGTGTACGGGGTAAGAATGGTGTACGGGGTAAGGATGGTGTAGGGGGTAAGAATGGTGTAGGGGGTAAGAATGGTGTAGGGGGTAAGAATGGTGTACGGGGTAAGGATGGTGTAGGGGGTAAGAATGGTGTACGGGGTAAGAATGGTGTACGGGGTAAGGATGGTGTACGGGGTAAGGATGGTGTACGGGGTAAGGCTGGTGTACGGGGTAAGAATGGTGTACGGGGTAAGAATGGTGTACGGGGTAAGAATGGTGTACGGGGTAAGATTGGTTGGGGAGCTGGTGTACCAGTCTGATCTCACACAACATGGTGAAATAACACAGATTGACAATTCCGTAAATAGACCCCAAAAAAAGCCGCAAAAGCCGTGCATAGGAGACCCGAATCCTACGGTGAAATAACACACAGGATTGCAACCCGGAAGCAGAGCTGTCCCCACAACATGATGTACCATTCTGTGCCTATCGGTACACAGCTCGGACGGCGCTGAGTCGGCCCAAGCGACTGCGCGCCTCCGTCATGGTCCAAAACTTTACAAAGTCAATGGAGGGGATTCGGGGTCTCCTATGCACGGCGTTTGGGTTTTTTCTAGTCGTCTATTTACGGAATTGTCAATCCGTGTTATTTCAGCGTGTTGTGGTGAGATGGGGTTGGGTGTACGGGATGGTTGATGGAGCTGGTGATGGTTGGGGAGCCAGTTGCATCACCTCACACTAAGTTCAAACTTAGCCTAGTTATGGCTTAATTTGTGTATTCAAAAATACCAGATATACAAGCTCATAGTGCGGCACCGAGTGCCGCACTATGAGCTTGTATATCTGCTATTTTTGAATAGCCAAAGAAATCTAAAATGACAGAGATGCGTCCCCGGATTGAATAGGTTAAGCTATAACTAGGCTAAGTTTGAACTTAGTGTGAGGTGATGAAACTGGCACCTGGTGTACAGGGTAAGGATGGTGTACAGGGTAAGGATGGTGTACAGGGTAAGGATGGTGTACAGGGTAAGGATGGTGTACAGGGTAAGGATGGTGTACAGGGGTAAGGATGGTGTACAGGGTAAGGATGGTGTACAGGGTAAGGATGGTGTACAGGGTAAGGATGGTGTACTGGTTAAGGATGGTGTATGGGTTAAGGATGGTACGGGGTGAAGGTGAAGATGGTGTACGGGGTGAAGATGGTGTACGGGGTGAAGATGGTGTACGGGGTGAAGATGGTGTACGGGGTGAAGATGGTGTACGGGGTGAAGGTGAAGATGGTGTACAGGGTGAAGATGGTGTACGGGGTGAAGATGGTGTACAGGGTATGGTTGGTTGGGGAGCTGGTTTACGGGGTAAGAGAGTATGGAGTATATTTATATATTAACCGTTTGAACCCCAGCATCCATATTCTGCGGGGAACGTTAGTCAGAAATAGCCGATCTACAGGCTATCTCTGGCTAGCCCCATCGACGGGGATTCAAAGCTAATAGAAACTACAACCTCTCTCTTCCTGGAAGAGTTAGCACGCTGAAATAGAAGCCTGTGGATACGTCGTTTGAAATGACCAAACCTGCCTACCGATGATGTCACTGGTATCTGAACCTGTCCACAGCCCTGCTCTGAAGACACAGTGAGTGAGTTGGACAGAAAGGGTGCCCCGTCTTATAATGAGCATTAGCGAGGGGGACAAACGATGATGAATGCAAGGTTGGAAACGGGTTGAAGGTCTTCCTTTTGAAGCGGTAACACAATATGTTACGGGGCTTAAGGGAGCATACAGGCTTTTCTTCCTCGGCCTCAATGGAAGGCACAGAAAAGCGAGAGCCGTGGAGAGTGCTGGCCGTCAGCGCTTTTCCACCTCTAAGACCGTCGCTTAGTGGCCATTCATCGCCTCACAGCATTCTGTCGAGGGAAAAACCACACACACACACACACACACACACACACACACACACACACACACACACACACACACACACACACACACACACACACACATTCTCAACACACATTGAAAGCACTGACACTGCTGTCAACTTAGTACATTTTTCGCTGAGGACGAAAGAAGCTTAAATCTCCTCATTTTCTTTCTCTTTTTTTTTCCTTTACCCCCTTCCCTCTCTTCCCGAAGTGTCGGCCATAATGAAAGTTTAATTTCTTTCCGCAGATTATCGCCCTCGTCGCTCACCCCCCCCCCCCCCCCGGCGTACGTAACATAACGGCCCCCAGACAAGGTCGGATAGGGAAGTGTGTTCAGCTTCTTAAGCCACTAAACTCTAATCTGGTTTTGGGGGGGATTTCTGCCCTGGGGGGGTGGGGGGGTGGGGGGGCAGTGTGTGTTTGCACTTTTCTGTCTCTCTCTGCAAGAATGTCTTATTTCTGCGTTTCTCGTGTCGTAAGCATATTTCTCTTTCGCTGCATTTATTATCCTCTTCTCTGTGATTCCTCGGGGGAGTTCGCAGTGGGAAAAAAAAAGCCTGATTTATGTCGTACCAAGGTGTGGTAGGGCCCCCAAAATAGCCGACATACAAGCTCACGACGCGTCATGTCCGCGACGCGTCGTGACCTTGTGGGTCGGCTATTTTTGGCGACGCAGCGGCGTGGTAAAAAGTGATGTGTAAATCAGGTTTAGATCTCTCCTGGGTATAGAGAGAGAGAGAGAGAGGTTTGCCCCCCCCCTCCCCTCCCCTCTTCTCACCTCCCCTCCCCTCTTCTCCCCTCCCCCCACACCTTGCTTTTCTTTTTTCCCCCCCTTTTCTGTACAAACTCAATCACTCTGAGATGTGTTCAGTGAAGAGGAAAGCAATACAGAGATGAAACAGGGAAAGGGGAGGGGGGAGAGAGGAGAGGGGGAGACCAGAGGAGGGGGGAGAGGAGAGGAGGGGAGAGGAGGGGAGGGGAGGGGAGAGGAGAGGAGAGGAGAGGAGAGGAGAGTGACTGCATGGCTGTCTTAAAGCAGACTGAAATCAAAGTAAAACATAGTGTGGAAACACGAGACTAGACCCTGACAAAGGGCAGTGGCTCAGGAGGTAGAGCGGCCGTTTGGGAACCGGAAAGGTTCCCAGTTCCATCCCTGTGTTTTCTTTGCATTTCAAATAAACTAAACCAAACCAAAAATTGATCATCGTTTCTCTTTCCAGAAAGCGGAAATCGCTGTGGCCCCGCTGACAATCACGCTGGTCCGGGAGGAGGTGATCGACTTCTCCAAGCCCTTCATGTCGCTCGGCATCTCCATCATGATCAAGAAGCCCCAGAAGTCCAAGCCGGGCGTCTTCTCCTTCCTGGACCCGCTGGCCTACGAGATCTGGATGTGCATCGTGTTCGCCTACATCGGGGTGAGCGTGGTGCTCTTCCTGGTCAGCCGCTTCAGCCCGTACGAGTGGCACACCGAGGAGCCCGAGGAGGGCACCGACGGTCCGCCCAGCGACCAGCCCCCCAACGAGTTCGGCATCTTCAACTCCCTCTGGTTCTCCCTGGGCGCCTTCATGCAGCAGGGCTGTGACATCTCACCACGGTGAGAGACACGCCGGAAATGCACACATGCATGCATACACGCACGTTTTAGTATTTTCATAAAAGTGTGTTTCTCAACCCGTGGATTGCGACCCAGAAATTGATGGGATCAAAAAGAAAGATAAAAACAAAAACAAAAGATGATGTTTCTATTTTATATAATTAATTTGACCTATCAGTGCAAGATGTAGGTCCAAGTGCGAGACTGGTTGAGGACCACCATAGATTATTATTTTTAGCCTTTGAATTCGTTATTGAAGTATCTGAATAAGTCTTATAAGTATCTCTAGTCTTTAAATAAGTCTCCAGTCTCTGAATAAGTATCTCTAGTCTTTGAATAAGTCTTTAGTCTCTGAATAAGACTTTCTAGCCTTTAATAAGTCTTTAGTCTTTCAATAAGTTGTTCTAGTCTTTGAATAATAAGTCTTTAGTGTTTGAATAAGTATTTCTAGTGTTTGAATAAGTCTTTGTAGTGTTTGAATAAGTATGTCTAGTGTTTGAATAAGTCTTTGTAGTGTTTGAATAAGTCTTTGGTCTTTCAATAAGTTGTTTTAGTCTTTGAATAATAAGTCTTTAGTCTTTGCATAAGTATTTCTAGTCTCTGAATAAGTCTTTAGTCTTTGAATAAGTCTTTAGTCTCTGAATAAGTCTTTACTCTCTGAATAAGTCTTTAGTCTCTGAATAAGTCTTTAGTCTCTGAATAAGTCTTTAGTCTCTGAATAAGTCTTTAGTCTCTGAATAAGTCTTTAGTCTTTGAATAAGTATTTAGTCTATGAATAAGTCTTTAGTCTCTGAATAAGTCTTTAGTCTCTGAATAAGTATTTAGTCTCTGAATAAGTCTTTAGTCTCTGAATAAGTTGTTCCAGTCATTACGTCTCTCTAGTATTTATACACGTATCTCTAGTAATGTGTTTATATAAGTATGTAGTCTGTATAAGTCTTCCTATTGTTGGTAAAAGATGCAGGACGTGTGAAGTTGTGTCCAACTCCATGTCATTGCCATGGCGACTCTCCGTATTGGCTTTGAATGGGATCGTTGCTGGCAGTCAACACCTGAAACAGGATCATGATGTTCATAAGGTTCATGTCTGCTCCACTGGCTACTAAAAGACCTGAAGCAGGATTATGATGTTCATAAGGTTCATGTTCATAAGGTTAATGTTCATAAGGTTCATGTCTGCTCCACTGGCTACTAAAAGGAAAACCTGGCTGATGTCCATCCTAAAACCCATTGTTCTGATTTGAGGAGATCAATAACATAGTGTGGCAAGCAAAATGTTGACGTTGCAAAATGTTAACGTCACACAAAATGCCAGGAACATACAGAGGTGTTAAAGTCAGGTTGAAAATATGCCAAGTTGTCCTTTTAATTGCTTGAGCAGTTTCTTGTGTGACTTCTATTCAATGCTTGACCAAGTAAATCGATGAAGAAACATGCTCACTGAATCCCATTTAAAATGTGTCTTTGAATGGGGGCGACGGAAATATGCAGCTACCGTGTAAGATACAGTTTATAAAGTATCATGTCGAATTAAGGTATACTTTTAGTTGAAATATTTTATGGTATTGTTTAAGGTTTATGTTTAACTTATCGTTTTGGTTTTAGACATTATTAAAGGTCTTCAAACACCGGGGGCATAATACTTTTGTGCGATGAATTCACTCAACAAAAAAAACAAAATTAACACAAATACTGACCAAGCGACACAATTGTTATTTCCGTATGGTTCATTCCGTACGCCTCTGGTGGGTAAAGACCTTTAGATTGAGGGGTTTCTAGTATATAGTAATTGTCGTAGCGTAACAGCTATAATGTCTCATCAGGGTAAGCTCATGCAGTGTGTCATACTGTATGTGTACATGCTTGCATTTGTGTGTATGTACGTGGGTCTGTGTGTGTGTGTGTGTGTGTGTGTGCGTGTGTGCGTGCGTGTGTTTGTGTGTGAGTGTGCTGGCATTGATGTGTTTGCTTCCTGTCTCCTCTGCCCATGCAGGCGTGTGGTTGTTCAGTGTGTCTCTGCTTTCAAAGAGACTCTGACTGGCTGCTCCATTGTCTGTCCGCTTCAGACGTGTGTTCTCTGTCTCACCGTACCGTTACTCTACTGCGCTCTGTGTTGCGTCATGTCTTCATGTTCAGCCGTGTGTGTACAGCAGCCTCCAGATCCACTTTTAAGGGGCTGTGTCCACAGATGCATTTTGTTGATGTCTTTTTTTCCTGAGCATTTATTTTCCTGAGTATGTTTTGAATTGTTTTCCAGTTGTAATGCTCTGCTGGAAACGGGCGCTGAGCAGAACGTTCTGCATGTTCACGTCTGGACGCCCACGGTTGAAATATTTTTGTCAACTCGAAAAAAAAAAACTCCACACTGATGGACACACGGCTGTCAATGTGTACCCATAATATCCGCTCTATGAGCTCACAACACAAGGTGGCCGTGTTGTGAGCTCACAGATCGGTGTCTTCGGTCCACAACGCTGTCTGTCATACAGTGGTTCATACATTGGTCATTAGCCTCCATATTATAGACACAGTTTGTCCCATGGTCTGAAAACCGGCTTTGGTTTTGGTCAGAACATTCTCCAAGTTCTACTCATTTTACTGTTCCCTGTTTCTCCTCCCCTCCTCCCTTTGTTCGGTTCAAGATCCCCCACAGTGATCATGTCATTGGCGTACCTCGGTACACGGTTGGAGAATTAGGACTCATGTGGTGCCATCACGTCTTGCCACGCTCCTCACCAGCCAATAGAAGGGCTGGACGTCTTTGCTGTTCAGTCAAAGATCAGGCTTCTTGTCCGTCATCCAATCAAAGAGCAGGCTTATTGTCCCATCATCCAATCAAAGATCAGGCTTCTTGTCCGTCATCCAATCAAAGAGCAGGCTTCTTGTCCCAACATCCAATCAAAGAGCAGGCTTCTTGTCCCCTCATCCAATCAAAGAGCAGGCTTGTTGTCCGTCATCCAATCAAAGAGCAGGCTTGTTGTCCCTCATCCAATCAAAGAGCAGGCTTGTTGTCCGTCATCCAATGAAAGAGCAGGCTTGTTGTCCGTCATCCAATCAAATAGCAGGCTTGCTGTTTGTCATCCAATTTAAGATCGTTGTCTGTCATTCAATCAAATAGCAGGCTTCCTGTTTGTTTATAAAGTTGCCTATAAATTGTTTAATGCATGAAGTCCTTAACCACTTAAACCCTTAATGCTTGGTTGTATTAGACCGTCCCTTGTTTCTCTCTACACCAGATCTCTTATCATCTTTTCCCTCAGCACAGACCCCAGGGTTCATGTGGTTAATGGCTTTTCAAATTCACCCGTTTTCTCCCGAGGTTTCCTTTTTTAACGTAATAATTCCGGTGTACAGTAGGTGTACAGTAGGTGTACAGTAGGTGTACAGTGACTTTGACCAGTTTCACTTTCAAAACTTTTGCATCATGTATGTCACACAAACAGAATGCCATTGGTTTTGTTGATAAAACAAGTTTGTTCATATAGAGTCCTATCCACAAATCCACCATTTTAACTTGACCAAACCATTTATCCACAATCCACACGATCAAAACCATTGGTGTTGTGTGTCACATTCTGTCTGTGTGACATGCATGATGCAAAGGTTTTGAAAGAGAAACTGGTCAAAGTCACTGGCCTCCTACTGTATCACTCAATCTAGTTTTAATGCGATTCTAGATGAATCCTAGCTCTTCTATGTGCCTTAAGCCCTTATGGATCATATATATTGTATATATTTTATATCTTATACATCTTATACATCTTATACATCTTATACATCTTATACATCTTATACATCTTATATATCTTATGGATCATTTAGTTGTGTAAGATTATTATCAGAATGAAAGGAGCACCAAACCCAGCCTGTATGTTTCAGCGCCTCCCCTCCACACAGCTAGAGGGCAGCAAAGACAAGACGGAGGATTATAAGCACCGCGTCTCACGTAAGCAACCTATATATAGAGTCCACGCGTTGGTTTCATACGATACGACATCTAGAATGTTTTGAGATGGATGAAGAGCTGCTACTTCTAATCTTCGCAAAAACTGTTGTTATTTGCGGCGCGCTATCACGCACCGCAAATAACTCTCCGGCACACAACTAAACATAACTCAGGCTTTTTGCTGTTATGTAACACACACACACACACACACACACACACACACACACACACACACACACACACACACACACACACACACACTCTGTGTGTGTGCAGGTGATAAGCACATTGGAGACACGACACAAGGACGTCACAGAGAGGTCTGGGGTCCAGGGGTGGCGGCTATTTTCGCTATCTGCTATTTTGAAAGGATTCTTTATGAATTTTACACATTTGAAAACGTGGGACATTCTGCATAATGACTACTCTTACTTTGGATATTTTAAGTACATTTTGATACCAATACTTTTGTACTTTTACTCAAGTACATTTTTAATTCCAATCACAGACTGCATGATGGAGACAATGTTGGACACACAAGTGGCGGTTGAGATGGCAATGGAGTTATTTTCTCTCTCTCTCTCTCTCTCGCACGCCAGTAAATGAAATCTGACACCACTGTACTCTGCCGTGTGTCACACACACACACACACACACACACACACACACACACACACACACACACACACACACACACACACACACACACACACACACACACACACTCTCTCTCTCTCTCTCTCTCTCTCTCTCTCTCTCTCTCTCTCTCTCTCTCTCTCTCTCTCTCTCTCTCTCTCTCTCTCTCTCTCTCTCTCTCTCTCTCTCTCAATAAGCTCTAATATCCCCTCAGCTCCCTCAAGGCAAAAACAAATCCCATAATAATTAATGCAGTGATTAATATCCAGGTCTCCATGGAAACAGGGAGAGGATGGAGCGGTGACATGGGACTGTGTGTTTAATTGACTACAAAGTCCCAGTTGAACTACAAGTCCCAGATGAGTTGCGATTAGCTGCAGTACTGCTCAATCTGCACTTCCTGGAAAACAAATGTCCTGGAACACTGGAATGTGCGTAGAGAAGAAAACTAAGTACATGTAATCAAGTACTGTACTTATGTACAAGTGTGAGGTACTTAAATACATCTAATCAAGTACTGTACTTAAGTACAAGTGTGAGGTACTTAAGTACATGTAATCAAGTACTGTACTTAAGTACAAGTGTGAGGGACTTGTACTGTACTTGAGGATGTCTAATTTGTCAGTACTTCACACGTCTACTCCACTACATCTCAGAGGCAAATATCACATCAGAGGAAGCGCTCTGCCACCAAACTGAAACGATGACAGCTCTGTACCCGACTTACATCATCACAACAAACCTCAGCTGTGTGTGTGTGTGTGTGTGTGTGTGTGTGTGTGTGTGTGTGTGTGTGTGTGTGTGTGTGTGTGTGTGTGTGTGTGTGTGTGTGTGTGTGTGTGTGTGTGTGTGTGTGTGTGTGTGTGTGTGTGTGTCACATTCCTGTTAATCTCTCAAGAACAGATTCTGCTCTGCGTTGGAATCTGTCGTGAAGGTTCGTCATAACATGTACACACTGGGCTACAAGTGGGCGTGCCTTCAGATCAGGAAGCAGGCCGCGCTTTACCCAATCAAATGTAGTGGGCGGGATTCACGTGTCCGTCGATCTTTCCCCCTCGAAACCAACCGAAACTAATTTAACAATAGCGTCCGCGGAGCAGACAAAACCACGGAAAGATATTCACATTTTAACTTACTCTTTCATCATAGAAACAAGTGGGCTTATAACCAAAACCATCCATGTTCTCTGGGAGAAGTGGTGTTAGTGTTCCCTGTAGAAATATTGTTAGTGGGAATGAAAACATAGTGGCACCACCGGAAGTGAAAGCTGAAGGCAGACCAAAACCCTGGTTTCCTTTGCGCACTGGTGCTACGTCGCCATTGTCCCAGAGCCAGTGAGAGATAGTACAAACAGCAGAGGGCGCTGTTTTTCATTCTCACTGGCTCTGGGTTCCCAGATTGCATTCCTGTAGATCAGGGGCCTCGAACGTTTTTCAAGGACCCCCTAGCTGAGAGAGAGATGAAGCAGGGACCCCCTCTACATATTTAATATATATATAGTATTTTTTACTTGGTCTGCTCTTTTTTCCCTCTACACCTTTATCTCTTTGTCAAAAAATAGCAGATCTACAGCGCGAGGCGTTGTGAGCTTGTAGATCTGCTATTTTTTGGCTAATGTTCCCCTCAGAATAGGGATTCTAGGGTTCAAGTGGTTAACACATTGAGTGCCAAAAACGGTCCGGACCGTTTTTCATAATCCAAACGAGGAATTTTGTGACTACTTGAAAAAGGTTCAAAAATGGTTAAAAACCCTGGCACTCAATGTGTTAATGTAAAACAAAACAAAAACAAACATTTGACGGACCCCCCGTCGTAACTCTGAGGACCCCCTAGGGGTCCTGGACCCCCTGTTGAAGACCCCTTGCTGTAGAGGATGTGTTTTTTTCTAGCGGTTGGAGATCAGCTCAGCGCGGCTGACAAACAGCAGGCTGTAGAGACAGACTGTAGAGACAGGCTGTAGAGACAGGCTGTAGAGACAGACTGTAGAGACAGGCTGTAGAGACAGGCTGTAGAGACAGGCTGTAGAGACAGACTGTAGAGACAGACTGTAGAGACAGGCTGTAGAGACAGACTGTAGAGACAGGCTGTAGAGACAGACTGTAGAGACAGGCTGTAGAGACAGGCTGTAGAGACAGGCTGTAGAGACAGGCTGTTTAGAGACAGACTGTAGAGACAGGCTGTAGAGACAGGCTGTAGAGACAGGCTGTAGAGACAGGCTGTAGAGACAGGCTGTAGAGACAGGCTGTTTAGAGACAGACTGTAGAGACAGGCTGTAGAGAGACAGGCTGTAGAGACAGACTGTAGAGACAGGCTGTAGAGACAGGCTGTAGAGAGACAGGCTGTAGAGACAGGCTGTAGAGACAGGCTGTAGAGACAGATGGAGCTCAGAGCCAGACGGAGGGTTTAGTTTAGGAGAAGCATTACTAATAAAACATTAGAATAGAACCAGGAGAGCAGACACACCACATCCGAGGGGAAAGACGTCCATGCAGGTTTCTTCCTATAAAAGAACATAGTATGTCATGTGTAGTGGTGGGCCATTTGCCTATAGATGGATAGTAGAGTTCTCAAATTTCTGCCCTGACCCCACTTTTTCGGGCCGGGACGAAAATGTATGCCAATTAGTAAGGACGAGCCGGGCCTCGGGCTCCATGAAAAGAAGAAAAATTTGTATTATTATTATTTTTGTAATAATAATACAACATATAATTCTGTTCTGTCTGTTTGTGTATATATTTATCATGCAGGCAGCGCTGACTGGCGTTTCACTTTTACTCTGTGACTGCAGTGGAGGGAGGCTCAGCCTCAGACAGTCAGGCAGCAGAGAAGTGAGTGAGAGGTTGTTGCTACGCGCATCAAATAGCCGTTCAATCTACAAGCCCACTGACGCCTACAATGCATCACCATCTGACACGTTTTAGAATCAGACAGTAGGCGGAGGATGATGCAATGGAGGGGGGGGGGGGGGGGCGTGTAAGCTAGACTCGCTGCCTGTCAGACACAGCGGCTCAAATGTCTTTCAGGGGGAGAGGAGAGAGTAGAGAGAGGCAGAGTAAGGTGTGAAGGTGAGGATTTAACTTCAGAACTTTGCATGTTTTGTATTAACATTTCTATTGGACATGTGAAGTTGCCATTCCGGCAACTAATAAATCCGTTCTCTCACACTCACTCTCTGCTATAATTTTAGCCACTGGCGCAGCCTACTGGCAATCATTGTTTTCCCTGGCTATCTTGGGCCTACAATAAATGTTCGGGCCCATTGAGAACTCTAAGAGACAGACAGACAGACAGACAGTCTATTGTAAGTTGAGGTATATTTCCCACTGCAGACAACCCATATATTCTTCCACTGCCTTAAAGGCTCTATTGAGTTGCCAACAACGCCATATTGTAGATAAGTTTGTTGTTCCAGAGATGAGAATGAATGGTTGTAGAATGAATGGAGTCATCACTAGTCAGTGAGGTATCTTTGCATCCGATTTATTGCATAAGTACAAACAGCTTCCTATGGGGACCCTGAGGTCCCCACCACACCACACAACAGCCTGCCGGCTGCTGAGTCACACACAGAGATAGCCACACTTTGGCACAGTCTATATAGCACTGAATAGGTGGGTGGGGGTCAGCCTCCAAAAGTTAGACCCCACGCAGACAAACAATAGATCACCCTCTGAGTTCCCTGATTCAATTTGCACCTGTATGAAGCAGGAAAGGGGGAAGGGAGACACATGCATAGAACCCAGGTAAACAACAAAAGGCAAAGCTAAGTGTATGTACCCCACCCGGCCCAGACCAACAGTCACCTCTTGAATCCACTCTTGTGTCTGACTGTAGGCTACTTGTAGACTTGTGAAGTTAAATAATGCTAACAAATGTGGATGTTATGTTATTAAATATACTACAAAGTCACTCCGGATAAAGAGCGTCTGCCTAAATGCCTACATTTAAAATAGATTTAGTCACAAGATGGAAAACAACGGATTGCTTTTAGCTATTGATTAAATATAAAGATGTCTCATTAGCTGGTTATACAGGGCAATAGAGGCAGGCAGGCAAGATATATCCCCACTTTTTCCCCTGATATAGAAACATCCCAGACCACACCGGAGGTCACAAGGACCACCGTGTGCCCTCCCTGTCCCTCCCCGTCCCTCCCAGTTCACTCCATCCAGGGTTCTGCTGTCAGCTCGCATTACGCTAAACGATGCAGCTAATCAGCGCTGCGTGCTGCGCTGTGCCCCGGCCTCTGTTATTATCAACAAAATGCTGAACGCTAATCAGCTCTAATCGACGCAAATAAATGCTAATTCACTTCCAAGATGTGTTGTATTCTAAACTAACCTCATTAAGCACTTAAGCCCTGTGTTCACACTGCGTCGCACGGTGGTGTGTACGTGTAGCGCGGCGGAAACAGTCGATCGACAAGCCGGCAAGGCGGCCGGGATGCGGAATGTTTCGCGAGCTTGTAGATTTCCTGTTGTCAAAAATAAATGTGTTAAAGGATCTACACCATGAATTTAAAAAAATATATTTAATATCTAATATCATATTGTTTATGTCCCTCAAACGTTTTTCAAAAGGTTTGAGCCTAAATCAAGCCTCAGATATACTCATTCCAACTAACCTCTCTCTGGCTTATAAAGCACTTTCACCTGCAATACCACATTGTCCTGATTTGCCACGTGGCGCTATTGAGCCAGTTTGTATGCATGTTATCTCCTGGTTCTGTGTGGAAAAAGTAAAAGAAAAAAAAGAAAAAAGAAAAGAAAAAAAAAAAAAAAAGTTGGAACTGAAAAAGGGAGGGATTGTACCTCTAGTGACGTCACTTTCGGGACCAAATCAGTTTGGTCAGTTTTGAGACAATTTACATAAAACCCCAGATATGGGGCACAGAGTGCTCAAACTGGGGTATTTTTGGGGATAGAAGAGAGGTAGGGGAGACCAAAAAAACACAAAAAAGAAGAAAAAGTAAAAATTCATGGTGTAGTCCCTTTAGATAGTATTACTTATTAAACTTTGTGGATGATACTCAACTAGGTTGGTATGTTTACAGTCTAGTGCACTTAGCCTGGTTCCATCGACCATAGACCCCGCCCACTCTCTGAGTGGCCCGCCTCTTGGTCCGGTGCTGAAATGTGAGCCTATAGGATATCTTCCATGCAAAAAGTACCGTCCAATGAGAGTCGGAGGTGGGGGTGGGTCTTACGACAAGCCGAATCAGTGAATATCTGCTAAAACAAGCTGTGCGATGACGTCAGATCAGTGGTGGAAAGTAACTAAGTACATTTACTTAAGTACTGTACTTAAGTACAATTCTGAGGTATTTGTACTTTACTTGAGTATTTCCAATTTCCAATACTTTTACTTCTACTCCACTACATCTCGGAGGCAAATATTGTACTTTTACTCCACTACAATTATTTGAAAACTTTAGTTACTAGTTACTTTTCAGATATAAATTATTACATTATAAAACATACATCAACCACTTTAGCCCTATTTTATACATAGGCTATTTGAAAATAGCAGATCTACAAGCTCACAACGCGTCGCATCGCGACGCGTTGTGAGCTTGTAGATCGGCTATTTTCAAATATTTAGTACTTTTACTTTTGGTACTTTAAGTACATTTTGATGCCAATACTTTTGTACTTTTACTCAAGTATTTTTATTATTCTGGACTTTTACTTGTAACAAAGTATTTTTATATTGCAGTATTGGTACTTTTACTTAAGTAAAGAATTTGAGTACTTTTTCCACCACTGATCTCTTGTGATTGGTTTAGGGAAATTCGAATCCCCTCCCCCTTGTAATCGCCGACACTGCAGCCAATGTCAGACTGAAGCTCCACACAGCCTCAGGCTGATCATCAGGCTAGTGCTTACTGCACAGCAAATGTGTGCTTACTGTACAGACAGAACACATCAAATGGTTCAGGCCGGTCTGGGGGATCGAACCAGCAACCTTTCGTGCCGCAAACACGCTCCTCGAACCTTTTAGGCCAGGGGTCTTCAACAGGGGGTCCGGGGACCCCTAGGGGGTCCTCAGAGCTACTACAGGGGGTCCGCCAAATCTTTGTGTCATATGTTTTTTTTTTCCTTCACATTAACCACTTTGAACCCTAGCATCCCTTTTCTGAGGAGAACTTTAGCCAAAAATAGCTGATCTACAAGCTCGCTCACAACGCCTGGCGTTGTGAGCTTGTAGATCGGCTATTTTTGGCAAAGATGACTTTATTAGTCAGAAATATAAACAGCATGTGGTACAGTAAGACATTAAAGGAGTAGTTCACCCCAAAAAAACACGTATTTTTTTTTCTATCAATTAGGCTACACACTCCATGAAGCCTTGACTTCATGCAGAATGTTTCGTTTTTGTCGCATTCCAAAGCCAATACTTTGATGACCGGCGAGGAGAATTGAGTCTCCTACTGTTCAGCGTGCTTCACACAAAGCAATAAACACATTAAAGACATTTGAATACAGTTAAACCGTTTGTTTTGAAGACTCAAAAGAATAGAAAATGAGAATCAGTTAAACTTATAAAGAGAATACATGAATCAAAAAAGAATAAAAAAACATCACTAAATGACACTACATGACATTAAATGACACTAAATGACACTAAATGACAGAGGCAAACGGAGAGTTGGTAGCAGAGCTGCAGTTATTTTTTTTCTGGAGGTTTGTTCCATGTATGTGGTGCATAAAATAAGAAACGGAACGCTTCTTCTCCACGCTTTGGCTCTGATTGTGGGTTTCAGAAAGCAGACGAGTCCCAGATTAGATTTCCCACCTGCCCACAGAAGCACGGCGTCAGTTCAGATGGGAAATCAAACATTATTATCTCAGCCTCTCCTCTGTCTGGAACCATCCCCGTTTCTCTCACTCTACCATCCATTAAAATGTCTGGAATCATCCCTGTTTCTCTCACTCTACCATCTATTAAAATGTCTGGAATCATCCCCGTCTCACTCTACCATCTATTAAAATGTCTGGAATCATCCCCGTCTCACTCTACCATCTATTAAAATGTCTGGAATCATCCCCGTCTCACTCTACCATCTATTAAAATGTCTGGAATCATCCCTGTTTCTCTCACTCTACCATCCATTAAAATGTCTGGAATCATCCCTGTTTCTCTCACTCTACCATCTATTAAAATGTCTGGAATCATCCCCGTCACGCCACAAAAATCATCGGGATGATTTTTTGTCATCCCTGATGACATCATTTCATCGTGACTCCCCGTTCGCTTGTTATAGGCTGTTGATAATAGCATGTCTCACCAAAAATGCATAGTAACACACAGGAGGTGAGATACAGTCGTTTTCCCAAAGACGTTAACCAGGAAGTGAATGGAGGGGTAAATCTTGAGCTCACGTGATCTCCTAGATGTCTGTGTGACTGAGCCTCAAATGGTGGCT
>NW_027660905.1:0-19219 GCF_963280865.1 Gymnoscopelus braueri
CGAGTAACACTTGAAGTCGTTGCAAATTAATTTTCATAGACTTTGGGAGCCTTTGCGTTGGTTTGCAGCCATAATAATAAACGCTACGGCGGGTGGAACTGATTAGAAATTTAACATCGTCTTCGTCATCCCGCTCGCTCGCTCGCCTCGGCGCCGAGTTTGACTTCCTTCGCACGCCCGCCCCCACTTCAATTTCCCCGAGCGATTACATTACTGGTGACAGAACGGAAATAAGCTGGGAATGAGAGAGAGAGAGAGAGAGAGAGAGAGAGAGAGAGAGAGAGAGAGAGAGAGAGAGAGAGAGAGAGAGGGCCGTTGGGGATGAGGAAGAGAGAGGGAGGAGAACGGACTGATATACTGATGAAGAGCTTAACCACTTAAACTCTATATTCTGAGAGAAAACGGACTTGAGCTACAACTGTTAGTACTCGGATCTCTTTTTTCCCTGTGTACACCCTAATTATCTTTGGCAAAAAATAACAGATCTACAAGCTCACAACGCGTCACAACGTGATGCGTTGTGAACTTGTAGATCTGCTATTTTTGGGGGATAAGAGAGACTGAGGAGAAGGACTGATTCTGGTGGAGAGCTTAAAGGGATAGTTCACCCGAAAAAAAGACTTATTTTCCATCAATTACACACCCCAAGAAGCCTTTTTGAAGAGATTAAGAGATTTATTTGTTTTTGGTCGCATTCCTAAGCCAATAATTTGATGACCAGCGACGCTAATGTCGAAACGAAAGTGTTCGTATCAGTAGTGGAACAATTACTCCAATATATATATTGTTTTACATAAGCAAGAGTAGCAAGGTACGCTTGGTAAGCTATTTCCGGCGCCCAACACTGGTGTACAACCAAATATAACTCGGTTTAGTTAATCGGCTAATGTTGGTCTGAACTAGCCTTGAGGGTGTGTCTTCCACTGGTCGTGGTGGTGTTGGTGTTTGTTGGTTGTTAGTCATGGTGTCTTGAGATGAATCTGGGGTCAGTGAACCCCGCCCCCCCCCCCCCTGCCTCTTCATTGTCACGATCCATCAGCCGTACTTATCCTTTGACACCTTGACCTTCCCATCGATCCTCCTGACCTCTTGCTTGCTTTCCGCCTCGTCTTTCAACCTGAACCCTCCACAGGACGCCGGATCACGTCTTAGACCACCAAGCGTGCAGAGTGAACCAATAACCACCCCCCCCACCCTCCCCCCCGACACGGAGGGGGGGGGGGGCTCAACTTTGACCTGCCCTGACCTTGTACTTCTGGGCACTCTGTCTGACCCATAATGCACCAGGTCATGTCGAAGTTCCATCAACCGTGATGTACTGCTTACTGTTGTCTCCCCAAGGCGAGGCTTATTTACTGCAGTTAGTAGAGGGTCCCCCGGGGAGAACTGCTGCTGTGTTCACACTGGCAGCTACAAAGCTAAAGGCTACCATTCATTTTCAATGGAAGCCATGCACACCGACACGAAGATACAAAGCAACGCCCGATGTCTGTAGCTGCTACAACATCCACAAAAGGCACAATCCAAGTTGAGCTGGCTTCAACTGCAGCTACAAAATGGAGTGCATGCATGCATGCATGCAAACATACAGACAGACAGACAGACAGACAGACAAAAACACAAAGTCAGATGTAGAAGGGTCTAACTTTCATATATTCCACTTCCAACATTTTTATCAAACTAAAATAAAATGTTTTTTTTACTGCACTCAGAGGCTGTCTCCCCTTGGCGGGGGTCCCTGGTGGGACGCGTGTCAGCCTATAAGGTCGGGGAGACGCTGTGACTTCTCAATCCCGGGCCTCTGGTCCTCTAGGACCGGATGAGAAGGAGAGGGAAGAGAGGCTGCATGGGGGATTTACTCTATAATCCCAGGCAGGCTTTGTTCTGTGATGCCCTAGCCCCCCCCCCCCCCCCCTCTGTTGACTGATGTAGGTCAACCTGCCAAAACACAACACGGCTTAACTCTCTGAGTGAGACAACCTGTGTAGGTGTGAAGGCCATGCCGGGGGAAAAGGCACAACACATATGGGGGGGGGGAAGAGAGAGAGAGAGAGAGAGAGAGAGAGAGAGAGAGAGAGAGAGAGAGAGAGAGAGAGAGAGAGAGAGAGAGAGAGAGAGAGAGAGAGAGAGAGAGAGAGAGAGAGACAGACAGACAGACAGACAGACAGACAGACAGACAGACAGACAGACAGACAGACAGACAGACAGACAGACAGACAGACAGACAGACAGACAGACAGACAGACAGACAGACAGACAGACAGACAGGCAGGCAGACAGACAGATATATATATAGAGAGAGACACACAGAGAGAGACACACAGAGAGAGAGAGAGCGACAGACAGACAGACAGACAGACACAGAGATAGAGAGTAGAGAGAGATAGAGACAGATAGAGACACACAGAGAGAGCGACAGACAGACAGACAGACAGACAGACAGACAGACAGACAGACAGACAGACAGACAGACAGACATAGAGCGAGAGAGTAGAGAGAGAGACACACACACACACACACACACACACACACACACACACACACACACACACACACACACACACACACACACACACACACACACACACACAGGGAGAGACAGACAGAAAGACACACAGACAGAAAGAGAGAGAGACACAGAGAGAGAGAGAGAGAGCGAGAGCGAGAGCGAGAGAGAGAGAGAGAGAGAGAGAGAGAGACGCAGAGAGGATAACAGAGCACACAGCCTTGCCATTCCGTCACCCTGACAACAATGTCTGTGTAAGGACTTTAATGTTCATTGATTGTAGTTTATTGATAATCCCCATGGAGATGTTGGCTCAACAGAAGATGAAAAGACGGTGATAAGGCCTGTGGTTGGCTGGAACAGAAAGGAGAAGGGGGGGGGGGGGTACTTAAAGAGGATATAATAAGTTATATCTGGGCTTCTTATCTACAGCATTCCTTCCTGCATAGTTTGCTTGGACTATGAGGAGATACTGTATTACCAATTCTGAACCATTTTTTCTTTTGAAAGAATATTTCATGGACCCCCATTTGATAAAATCGTTTCATTTGTCATTTCTGGGAACTCATCTCTGGGCTATTTGAAAATAGCAGATCTACAAGCTCACAACGTGTCACAGTGCGACGCGTTGTGAGCTTGTAGATCTGCTATTTTCAAAAGATTGTTATACATTTGAAAACTTGTGAAATGGGACATTCTGCACAATGAGTACTTTTACTTTTGGTACTTTTTACTTTTGGTACTTTAAGTATATTTCGATGCCAATACTTTCGTACATTTACCCATGGGTAAATATTGGATACCG
Organism: Gymnoscopelus braueri; assembly: GCF_963280865.1. Classification (NCBI taxonomy): domain Eukaryota; kingdom Metazoa; phylum Chordata; class Actinopteri; order Myctophiformes; family Myctophidae; genus Gymnoscopelus; species Gymnoscopelus braueri. The sequence goes on from NW_027660905.1 coordinate 3,312, forward strand.
GACTTGTACTTGTAACAGAGTATTTCTACATTGCAGTATTGATACTTTTACTTAAGTTACTTCAATTTTATTCTAGTGTTGACATTATTGCAATGACCTCTCTCCATCAGCAGAGAGAGACAACGGACATGAAACTCAGGGAGTAACGGACAGAGTACAACAACTTGCAATGGGCCTGGTCTACAAGATACACTACACCACAAAGACACCCATGTACCCGTCAAACTACTTCACAAACGTCAATGACGTCCACAATCACAACACCAGCGGGAGCTCCACTAGTCACGCTCAACCCAGATTTGGCTCAAACAAGGGGTTAAATTTGTTCTCCTGCTATGCCACAAAAATGTGGAACGCCCTGCCAACAGTCTTAAAGGAGTGTAAATCGCTACTCTCCTTCAAAACCGCTCTAAGACAGCACTTACAGGTGGCTGCAATTCAAAACTGGCCCCTGTGAAAGTCAAAGCCTAACCTAGCCATAAGATAAGGTTCAGACATTTGTTGTCCAATCAACAGATGATCACATTTCTTGAATTGAACAACGTAAACAACGTGTGTGTGCTGTGAGATCTGATTTCTGATTATAGTCCTGTAGCAGAGGCCCTCAGATTTTGAGATACCCCCACCCGAGTTAGAACAAAACACAACCATGTTTTTTCTTATCTTTAGGGTCTCCCATTAATGAAATGGATTGTTGTGAAATTTTATTTTGGGGCAAAATACATTTTTTGGGCTATTCTTTAGAACTACCCCAATCTCTAAAAAAGGCAAATCCGAATAGGGCAAAGGTGACCAAAAATGCTATAACTTGAGAATGCTCACTCTTATCTTCATCAAATTTGCTGAGGTATGAACCAGGTGTCTACCCTACATCACCAAAGAGTCAGAATGTAATTTACATAAAGAAATACTGAAATATAGTCCTTTAAACATACCTTTAGTTTAGGCGGAAATTGTACTTTTGTAGTGAGGACTCCTCTACTTTCCCTCATTTAGAAAAAAAACATACATTTATGTCAAATAAGCTGTTACTGCATAGCCTAAGATGCTATTAAACAATAACCAGTGTATGGAGAGATCTAGTACAGTTTTATTGCAAATGAGACTTCTTTAGACATACCCCTAATCACAGTATTCCATGTGTGTAATGCTTCTCTGTATTGAGGCCTGCAATTCTCCACACTATGAAACATGAAACTATGAAACACACACAGCAATCATGTGTGAGTGTGATTGAATATGGTGCTGTACTTTGCTCACATACATAATTGCCTCAACATTGCCTGAAATGTTGCCCCAAAATCACAAGAATAGATATTCAGGGAGGGTTAAACAATGCCAACTGAGAAGGAATTTGACTTTTAATTTGATTTGGACTTTTATTTGGTGTATATAAAGTACAAAAAGTAAAGTGATATTCCAATACTTTTTGTAGTATTAGGTGTAAAAGTTTACCAAAGTTTGACCACTTTTAAGGTGTTATTTTCAAGATGGTGTCCAAGATGGCCAAAAAAACATTAAAATAGCTTAATTCCTTCATTATGTATCCTAGACAAGTACGTTGTGTGTCTAATCCCATGTTTTGGGGGCCTGGGAATCCATCCACTGGACCAAATTGCAGAGATACAATTAGATCATTGTGAAATCCAATATTTTGTGACTCTATTAAAACACTCTGAAATGGTCACCCGCTTAACTAATTATATAATAAATCTCCAACTACTTATATTTCTTTTTTACTGGAACAAGGCTTCAAGATATTATATATCCTCAAAACACAACAAAACTGATAGTCACAAGTTGCAGTAATTCAGAAGGTGGTGGCAGAGAATATTGTCAGTTGATAGATGATTGACTATACACCCCACCCCAAAAAAAATTCTTGCATTATGAACCAATCTCTCTGCACCCCTCCCCTTACCTACCCAACTGCATAACTCCTCCCCTACATACACGAGAATATTTATTTTTCTCGTGGACAAGCGCTGTGTCATCTTGAAAAACATTAAATAGATGTTTTAACACATTATGAAGGCAATCAGTGTGAGTGTGCAAAGAGGGGTGGGGGTGGTTATGGAGGTTAGTGTAGAGCTGTCAGAACCGAGTATCTACTGGGTGCCTAGACAGAGGGGAGTATGGGGGGTGGGTCTGGTCTAGAGTTTAGTGGGCCTAGGGTTCCCCTCAGGTGGGTAGAGGGGAGTATGGGGGTCACTGGATTGCTCCCTGGGCACTTGGAGCGCAGAAGAGCAAAGTTAGGAGCCAAGGAGACCCTGAGCTTCTCCTGTCCCCCATGTCCGACGTGCAAAACCTCCAACAGAAATTATTCACCATTTCAACGAAGACAGTTTTGCAAACGATACATGAAAGATAAACTTGTATCTTTGCCAGATCTCACTCCAAGTGGCTTAGGGAGCCTGCGCTCTCCTCGTTCTCAGCTCCTCCAAAAGCAAATTAGCATTTGGGATACAAACGATTTCTAAGTCACGGCACGCTGGAGGACGGAGTGAGGAGGAGGCAGAAATTAAGGTATTGGAATTTAGCTAATGCGTGAGGCTGAGAGAAGTGTCCCTATGTCGCCTGGCTCACTGGATAGTCCCACTGGTCCCAAGTGGACCTCCACGCTGGCTCCCGAGATAGGCACTCCCGAGATAGGCTCTCTTGAGTTAGCATAGGTAGTGAGGACAGTCCCCAGTGGTGGTGGTTGTAAGACCTCCACATGTTGCAAGACTGTGTCATATACATATGTATGTATGCTGGCCCCAAATGGACCTCCTGGCGGGTCTGGCTGGCTCCTATGCCCGAGATAGGCACTCGTGAGTGGGCATAGGCGTTCGTGAGGAGGGTCGGCCCCCCCCCCATAGTGGTGGTTGTAAGACCTCCACGTGGTGGTGCATGACTGTGTGTCAGGCACACAAGGGTGTATGTCGGACTGGCTCACAGGAGAGTCGGTGGTGGCTGACCATTAATATTCCCAGGGGCCCCCAGTGACTTATCATTATGGCTCAGAGCATCCTCTCCCCTCTCCTCTCCTCTTAGTCTCAGGAATAAGGAGATGTTTGTGACAAGCACATCTGCACCTTATCCACGTCACACTCCTCCACCACCCCTGCCTTTTTTTTAGTGTAGCGTTGTGAGCTTGTACATCGGCTATTTTCACAATGTTTGCCTCTTTCTTTCCTAATATTTGAGAGAATATTGAGTCTTAAGAGTAATTCAATTGTAACTTTAGAAATGTGCAGATACCATGTATACACTTATACTGTATGTTGGTTTGTTTACTGTTGAGTGAGAAAACAATGTTGCACATCAAGCTAACCATTGTATAGATTTGTATTATATACCGGGAGCAGTATGGGTTAGCGCCCCAGGCTGTGTCTTCCGTGAGGAAGAAACCCAACAAACCCACGGTGAGGCCTTTAGGAGGGCCATTCCAGCAAACCGCAAGTGGAGCTAATACCATTAGATGGCCCAATCTAGTGGTATCGACCCAAGGAACCATCACGCCAGAAGGAAATGTTTGGATCGGGGCGGTGCACCGGATCTGGCGCAGCGCTCAGGTCCTGGACCTGGTGAGACGAAGGAGGAGCCCGGCCAGGAGACAACCCACAGAGCCTAGTCCCTCCACATGCCAGAGCCTCCCCGTGTTCATGCAGAGTAGTTCCGGAGAAGCGGTCTGAGTGGCCCTGTCTTTCCCTATAGGACTGACCGTGGGTAGCTACCTGGGATGTAAGTTGGGGCTTGATCAACCCCGGCTGGGTCACCTGGGCGAGGGTGTATGTTTTGAGACCCGAAACACCCTATGACCCCAGGCTACAACACTGATGATACATCCCAGGTGCATCCATGTGATGTATTCTTTATAGCCAGTCTATCACATTGGCAGCCATGTTTTTTACAAATGTCACAGTACCACCCAGTAATAATTAATTTATTCCTTATTCGTATCAAAATAAATCTTGAAAGCTTCAACAGAATGTGAATTACATATGATATATCTACTGTTGATGAATTCACCAATCCTGGGCATTATGGCATGTAGAAAAGGGAGAAATGTCAAATTACATTGTTAAATATGATTATAACCAATTGCTTTAATATATGATTGTACTTAAAATCACTTGACTATAATTTATATATGCTAATTGGATTCCTAGATCACCAAAACATGGGGTTAGGCACCAAAATTACTTGTGTAGGGCAAATAATGAAGGAGTAATGGGCTTTTAAGGAACTGGTGGCGGCCATCTTGGAAATTTGACATTTCTAATGATCAGATTTTGGTAAACTTTTGATATGTTATTAAGTACACCTGATACTACAATAAACCATTGAGAAACCTATTGTTCTAATTATTTTTGGGTCAAACCATATTTGCACCCACCTATAATGTTTTATTTCCAGAGAAGGGGTATGTCTAAAGAAGTCTCATTTGCAATAAAGCTGTACTAGATCTCTCCACACAACCACTGGTTATTGTTTAATAGCATCTTAGGATATGCAGTAACAGCTTATTTGACATAAATGTATGTTTTTTTTCTAAATGAGGGAAAGTAGAGGAGTCCTCACTACAAAAGTACAATTTCCGCCTAAACTAAAGGTATGTTTAAAGGACTATATTTCAGTATTTCTTTATGTAAATTACATTCTGACTCTTTGGTGATGTAGGGTAGACACCTGGCTCATACCTCAGCAAATTTGATGAAGATAAGAGTGAGCATTCTCAAGTTATAGCATTTTTGGTCACCTTTGCCCTATTCGGATTTGCCTTTTTTAGAGATTGGGGTAGTTCTAAAGAATAGCCCAAAAAATGTATTTTGCCCCAAAATAAAATTTCACAACAATCCATTTCATTAATGGGAGACCCTAAAGATAAGAAAAAACATGGTTGTGTTTTGTTCTAACTCGGGTGGGGGTATCTCAAAAACTAAGGGCTTTTTTGAGGACTTGCTACAGGACTATTAGTGAATGGTTAACCCCGGGTTTAACCGTAAAGCTGTGAGTTAATCAATGTGTGGAACGCGGTTAAGCTAGCCCTGGGCTTTCTGTAGGGATCAGCGTAGCCCGGAGGCTTAGAGACAACGCAAGCGTGAAAAAAGCCTTTTCCTGCATCCCTGCCATCAAGCGTATCATTTATTCTGCATAACGACGCTGTCGGTGGAAACCTTGTATGTCTAAATCTGTTATCATGGAAAATATTAATATCCAGTGATGGTGTTGACAGTTTATTGAAGAATATTTGAGCAGAGAAACCACATTTACAGTACAGATCAGTATAGTCCAAGCTTCCTGACCCGACCAAACAGCCCCTCGGGGCAGAAGCCTCCTAAAGTGTCGTCTTCAACACCTTTATACACAGAGATGCTATTATTTAAATGGTCATATAAGGATATTTGCTATACTAAGTGGACAGCACAATATTTAGTAATGCTGACTAGTTAAGTTATGAATGTGTGGAGTTTGCTTGTTCTCCCCGTGTCCCCTAGGGTAAGTACCCTCACAAAAAACATGCACGCAAACTTGCATGTCTCTATACTGCCTCCCCCTGGTCAGCCGGGGCGCCTGATGGAGGGGAAGGGAACTGGTTGGAAAAACGGGTTCCTTCCACGCACTACGTCCTACCGGGGAAACTCCCCCCTGTCAGGTGACAAGAAACAGCTTGCTAGCTCTCATGCATTGAAGGAGGCATGAGCTCGGCTCTCCCTAGGCTGGCAGAGAGTGTAGCGCCCATGATTACTAGGACAATTAGCACTGGGTGAAAAAATGGGGTTGCACAATCGTAAAAGTAAAAGTATGTTGTATTGCTGAACCAGCTAGAAAGAGAATAGTGTGGATATAGACCTTGGAACGGTTGTTGAATGACAACAATATATAGGTGCTGTGAAAAGACCCTGGCTGTGAAGCTAACACTCTATGTTACAAATACCATCAGTGGTGGTGGCAAAAGTACTCACATGTTTTACTTAAGTAAAAGTATCAATACTGCAATGTAGACATACTGTGTTACAAGTAGGCTGTTCCACAGCCTGTGAATGATTCTGATGATGATGATGATGATGATGAAGAAGAAGAGTACACCCAGAAATCACGTGATCACAACAAAATAAATCTGGTTTCGTTTAGTGTCATAGGATTTATAAAAGTAACTTTTTCTCAGCTTTCTGTTGTTTTTGGCGAACAAGCCACATTCAACTGCCCAGAACTATGGAATGGATCCGACGGCACGCTCCCCCCCCGATTATCGAGACCCCCCATACGTCTTTTGATGCGATCGCCGGGGTGGATCGCTGTGAAAAATAATATTCTAAGATATTTCTATGGTTAGCAAAAACGCTCAAAATCGCTGGCAAAAAAAAAGGGCAGCTTTAGACGATGTTTTAACTCTTGCAGTTAAAGAGCTAATACAAAATCTCAATATATATATATATATATAAATACAACTTTGGGTTGATAAGACACATGCGTTCATATTTCTGTGATTAGGCCTTACAGCATGACTCATGAGCCACATGCGTGCCAAACGCCTGTGAAGGCTTGGGCAGCTTGCGATGATGTCAACTAATACCTAGCTAACCACGGCAGGCGAGCCACACTTAGTGGGCTTGGGGACAAAGAACGGGGTGTTGTATAACCAGATTAGCCCAAAGCTCTGTGTCCTACAGGCCTGCTGGCTGGCACCACGGCTCGCAGAATGCGTCTAATCCTGCAGGGGCTCAAACACACACACACCTGCTTACTATGGCGGACGGTAACTAAGTTTACTTGAGTACTAGTGTTTACTTGAGTATTTGTATTTTTTGTATCATTTTCACTCCACTACATTTCAAAGACCGATCTTGAACTTTTGACCATCCACTACATCTCTAGGAAGGAAAAAAAAAGTACATTATGAATTATAAGCCATATTTCAAACATAGTGAAAATAGCCGATCTACAAGCACACAATGCATACACAAGAAAATATCCTCGGTAGTTTAAAGTTTCAAATACTTTGGAATACTTGAAAGCAAGCATTCCAGTCCTTTAACGCAAGTACAAATTTGACAGAGCAAACTCTCCCTTATAACTTTGTATTGTAGTGGAGTAATATTTCACCAGGAGTATCTGTACTTTGACTCAAAGTACTGGGGGGGTTGAGTATTTTGTCCACCACTGCCTACAGGCCTCCAAGGCTGGCACTGTCTCAGAGAACGTCTCTGATCCTTCAGTGGCTCGCTCACTCGCTCACACACACACACACACACGCACACGCACACGCACACACACACACACACACACACACACACACACACACACACTGAAATGAAAAGTATTAACAATAACAATAATCATAACATACTTTTTCCCTTCCTAGAAATGTAGTAGAGTCAACAGTACAATATCTGTCTTTGAAATGTAGTGCAGGGAGAAAGTCATCATTAAGTTAATATCTCAAGAACAGATACAAGGGCTACAAGTGGGCGTGCCTTCAGATCAGGAAGCAGGCCGCGCTTTACCCAATCAAATGTAGTGGGCGGGATTCACATGTCCGTCGATCTTTCCCCCTCGAAACAAACCCAAACTAATTTAACAATAGCGTCCGCGGAGCATACAAAACCACGGAAAGATATTCACATTTTAACTTACTCTTTCATCATAGAAACAAGTGGGCTTATAACCAAAACGATCCATGTTCTCTGGGAGAAGTGGTGTTAGTGTTCCGTGTAGAAATATTGTTAGTGGGAATGAAAACATAGGCGCACCACCGGAAGTGAAAGCTGAAGGCAGACCTAAACCCCGGTTTCCTTTGCGCACGTGTGCTACGTCGCCATTGTCCCAGAGTCAATGTAAGATAGTACAAACAGCAGAGGTCGCTGTTTTTCATTCTTATTTGGTTCTGGGTTCCCCAAGTAGGCCTAAAGTACTGATCCTATATCAGTACGTATAGCGGCCCGAACATCTAGTACCCAAAAAAGTACAGTACTCAAGTAAATGTACTTATACTGTCCACCACTGTGCGCAACAAACACCTATACACATTCACACATGCGTCTGCAAACACGTGCACACACAAATACCCCCCCCTACACACACACACACACACACAAACACACATAGCTCCATCCAGCAGTCACTAATTAATTGGATGAAAAAGCTAGCCGTATTGATTTTCCAATGACATGGGCTGGGGGCTTCAAGAGCACAGCACGGCCCGGACGTGTGTGTGTTCTTGTGACGCGTGTGCGTGTGCGTGCGCGTGCGCGTGCGTGTGTGTGTGTGTGTGCTTGTGACGTGCGTGTTGGATGTACGTGCATATATGTCCGTGCACACACACATGCATGCCTGTGTTATCCGGGGTGACCGGCTCCCATGTCCATGTTTGGTCTGCAGGGGGGGAAGCATGCGTGCTTCCTCCATGTTGTTGTGGTGTCACATCAATAACATACCCCCCTCCACGCACGCATGCACACACACACACACACGCGCGCGCACACACACGCACGCGCACACACACGCGCGCACACACACACACACACACACACACAAAGTGGGTCTGGTCAGAAAGGTATTTTAATGAGTCTCCATGACGTCGGCTCCCCAAACACACTCCTGTGTCTTCTTATCGCACACTGGCCTACATGTGGAAAATCCATGTGAAACCCCCCCACCCCCCATCCCCCACCCCCCCCCACACACACACACACACACACACACACACACACACACACACAGAAAGAAAGAGAGTAGGATTGATTTCACCATATGCACCGCGCTTTGATCCTCAGAGTCCCGTCGATTCCGTTTGCATTTTGCAAATCACTTGCTGATCCCCCAGAAGCTGGAACCCAGAGCGCCTCCTGGACGGTACATGTCACCACACAGAGACACTAAACTCACTTACACCCACTGGTTCTCAACCTGTGGGCCATGAGGATATTGCATGTGGGGCCCCAAATAATTGGTAATACCCTATATATTACATGTTGCACATGTAAAGAATATTTTTTTCTATGAATGGGCCCACCCACCTGACCAGGGGTGTAGTTCTACTGGAGGTGGGGAACGGTGGAGCAATGCTCCACTAGTTGTTTGAGCTGTACGCACATGCATGGACACATGCACGTGGTGAGAGTGCGTCTACCTCGCGTATCGATCAAAAACAACCTACAAAGGTGTCAACGGCGTGAATTAACATAACAAAATGACCCTGGCTGGATGCATATCAATGGTCCATTGTGTGACCTGTAAAGTGCTGTAGGTTTAGGCATTCTGCTGTTCTGAAGCAGACCAAAGAGAACGTTTGGATAACAGTGGCTGATGGATTCATGAATCAAATTACAGAGGTGACGTCCACAAGGTACATGCATATGACAACACTAAAGTATCCCCATTATGTAAAGTAAATAGAATAAAATGTGATATATATTGTGGGTTCATAAATAGGCTTACATATTAAAGGTTGGGAACCACTAGTCTGGGAGGCATTGCGTCGGAGCTTGGACAGCAGGGTCGCGGCCACTGCGTTGTGATTCAAATCAACAGCCAATGAAGAAAATTGGGCGGGATCCACATGCAGTGGGTGTTGCATCTAAATAGGATCGACGGGAAGCAATTTCCCCTTGAGAAATTGCGGCCGCCATTGTTGTGTACTGCTGTTTGCCTCTCGTCGGACTTTTTAAACGAGTTGCACAGCTCTCAGACCGGTAAGAGGCGTGTCCGCTCAGATTCTGAGCGTAAGTTACATCCCGCCCACAAATACCAGGGCTCTGGCCCAGAAGTTCCTCGCCGATCTGGCAAAAACTTCTGGGAACTCAGATTAGGGAACCACTGACTTACACAGTAAAATGTTAATTTATCCATTTGTAACTCCAAGAGCATACATATGCAACCGCATTTAGCCGTGTAGGTGGCTAAAGGTTAAAAAGTGATATTGTTGTTCAAATAAGCTCTATATTCAGATAGTAATCATTGCTACAGAGTGTTTGTTCAGTAACAGGGGTCTACCCCGTCTCTCCAGCTCTTTAGTAAAACAGAACTTCAGGAGAGAGACTTCATGAAGAATACAGGCTTAAACAAGTGAAATTGAACGTGATGAAATAAAAAATAAGCAGACCGAATAGGAACTGGAACACTATAAAACTGAAGCTGATAAATTATCCTGGTGGAGGTCTAGGGAGGCCGGGGAGAGGCCAGGTTGAAAGTGTGCCTGTGGGTTTCATAAATATTTAACCAATGCAAAGTATTAACAAGAGCTTGTAACAAAAAATAACTACATTCAATCCATTGTAACACAGATTATTATTATTATTGCTATTTTTTTTGCTACCAGACAAGTGCCCTTGCCAGACAAGTGTACTTGCCGTAGCACTTGCCCTAGCCTTGACGACCTTGCAGGCTTATGCAAAGGTTAAAATGTAACTTAGATAGCATGTTATGTAGACAGATGCCAGGTTCCTTTGTAGACCTGGCATCCTACGGTGTGTATAGTTTCAATGTACAGATGATTTACTGTTTAAACTGATGATAGGTTATGGGTTTACCTATATGATCCTAGATTACTATTTCAATGCATGTATTACTTTGAGTTTTCCTTGCTTACTGTAAATCGCTAGCCTATCCAGACTGGACTTTTTCTCACTTCCCTAGTCTGGCCAGGGTCCTATTTGACACGTATGTCAATTACGTAGGCAAGCTAGGAAGTGACTCGAGTTTTACGTTGGACAACACTGGTCCATTGAGCTGATAGAGCCTGCCTGCTTGCTCTGGGGATAAATTCAATCTTGATCTTGAAAATCCATGTCAGATCCTGTGTCTAGGTGAGACATGACCTTTGACATGATTTAAATGTCTCGATAGAGGAGCAGGGAGACAAAATACAACCACCCCAATTGTATAAGTTATATTGTATTAACATATGAAAAAAAGTGACATATTACCGCTTTAAGTTGAGTGTCACAACATGTTTTAGAGCAGGAAACTCATTAAGAACATGTGGGAAGACAACATGACTACTGCAAGGCAAAACAAGCCCTTATGCTGCTTCCTGTACCTAGCGAAGGAGACAATGGAGACCTAGTACACACATAAACGTGGGATTCAGACGCGGTAATGAAGAGAAGCAGCCGCCGAGAAAGAGAAAGCAAAGCTTCCACAAAAATACTTTAAACAGAGAGAGGAGATAGCAGCAAGCAGAAGGCTGAAACAGATGAAGAACTTGTTCTTGTTAAGAAAAACCAACCGGCGGATATTTAACAAAGACGAGACATAACCTTTGCATTCCCCGTTGCAAACTGTTGTCATTCTTTGGGAGCTTAATGAACAACCATTTGAAAAGTGAAAACAGTCCAAGAGCTAACACAGTTACCAATCTGCAGTGGAGGAAGAAGTACTCACACTTTTTGACTTACTTTAGTAAAAGTATCAATAGCACAATGTAGAAATATTCTGTTACAAGTAAAAGTACGGTATTCAAAATGTACATCAAAATATTCTTAAAGCACTAAAAGTAAACATACTCATTATGCTGAAAGTCCCAAGTTTTCTAATGTATTAAAATATATAAAAAAATATTTTGAAAATAGTAAAAAAAAAGTTTAAATGGCGCTGAAGTGGTTAATGAATGTTTTGTACTAATAACCAACATTTTAAAAAAAAGTAACTAGTAACTAAGTAAAAAGTACAACATTTTCTAAAGAATGTAGTGGAGTAAAAGTACAATATTTGCTTCTGAGATGTAGTGGAGTAGAAGTAAAAGTATACAGTACTTGAGGAGATTAACTTAATTACTTTTCACCACATTACTGAAAACTGTTGGGGAAGACTGCAGGTTTATAATGATTTTCTTTACCAATCCCAGTGACAGTGGCATCTGCTGAAAGTTCCTCTTCTAAATGGAAGCTGATTAAAAGTAATCTGAGCAGCTCAATAAGACAGACTATCCATCAGGAAAGCCCTTGCATGCCAGCTGTGCACAACAATTGCACACAGCCGGAAAGTACACCTACGCACTATGAGATGAGTAGAACCTCTTTCTATTCATGTATGTCAATGATCAATCATCGGCCAATTAGAGAAGCCGATGCATACAACCAGTGGTTCTCAAACCTTTTCATGTCAAGGACCCCCAAACTGACACATACTGTATTAGCCCGCTGACCCCCATTTGAAAAGAAATGCCAGGAAACCCCATAAGAGATGATCCTTTTTCTTTTATAGCTATCGCAGTGATTCTCAAACTTTTTAGTTTCAAGGACCCCCAGTTTGATTTGCATTAGACCACGGACCCCCATTCTACACTGTAGTATCAGTGTTACTTTAACTCTCAGAGTGTACAAACGTCATGTGTGTAGTCGATTGGGCGGTCGGGTGGTCGGACGGACGGACAGTGCCAGAGTTCTGCCCAAAGACAGATACACGAACCACAGACACAGGTTTTTTGAATTTATAGATACTGTAGATGAACTGTAGTTTTGTGGCCTTTTACCAGTGGCCTAATGATAGAGTTGTCTCCACTGTGCAGAGCATTTCACTGTTTTAAAGCGGCAGCAGGCTTCCAAAGAGTTCTCCATTTCACTACTGACATTACGTCACCACTCGTTCTTTAAGTGTGATGGGCAATGGGGGCCGGCCTTGACCATCCTGCATTGGAGCCATGGTGTGTTAGCTTGTTACAACCATTACTGTGAAGTCCAGACTTCGAGGCAACGTGAAACATTATGCTGACGACGCCAACATGAACATTTCTGTCATTAATGTATTAAAACAGCATCATCCATTCTCCTTAACACATTGATTGCCAGAGTTATTTCAGATTTTTTGCAGTTTATTGCCAGCGATTTTTCATTGAAAAAAAAATAAAGTACTCAGGAGCCGAGATACAGACTTTTTAAGTTTTAAGTTAACAAGGAAGTGGATGGGAGTCTCGAAAAATCATTATCTCCTTGGTCTTTGGGTCAAAAAAAACAAAAACAAAAAAAACATTTTCTTTCTTAAAAACGAGTTAACTCGATCTTGGCAATCAAGTGATGGATTTTAAAAACGAGTAAAAACGAGTTAACTCGTTCTTGGCAATCAATAGATAAAAAATACATTTTTTTAAAGATTATTAAAGTGCGTTGCGGGTTAGAGGGACTCGAACCCGCGACGCACAGTCAGGCTGGCATTGCAGCGTAGGGTGCCTGGACCACCACGCCGTGGCCCAGACAGCTGGTTTTCACACTAAATAACATCTGATATCCTGTGTGTTACTAAATGCAAGCTACTGTAGCTAGGAATGCTGATCCGTGTGTGTCTGTGTGTGTGTGTGTGTGTGTGTGTGTGTGTGTGTGTGTGTGTGTGTGTGTGTGTGTGTGTGTGTGTGTGTGTGTGTGTGTGTGTGTGTGTGTGTGCGCGCGTGCGCGTTCAAGGTTCTTTATTGTTACATCTTGTGTAAGAGCAGAGTACAATTATTGTGTTCTCTTTCGTCAGACGTCGGGGCGTGTGTGCGTGTCTGTGTGCGTGTGCACATACTGCAAATGTACTGTAAATGATGTCAGACATGCAAGTATACTCTGGAGGAAATCTGTGAAGTTAAGAGGAGGAAACTGAGAGAGGGAAAGAGAGAGAGAGAGAGAGAGGCGGAGATAAAAGATTGAGGGGCTGATGGGAGGGGGGAGAGAGAGAGAGAGAGAGAGAGAGAGAGAGAGAGAGAGAGAGAGAGAGAGAGAGAGAGAGAGAGAGAGAGAGAGAGAGAGTTGTCCTGTGGCCTCTATACTCCAGACACAAAGTCTTTAACCCACTTAGACCGGGATAGCATCTGTGTGTCCTTTTTATATTTCTTTGGCTATTCAAAAATAGCAGATCTACAAGCTCAAGGTGCGGCACCATGAGCTTGTAGATCTGCTATTTTTGAAAAATCTAGAAAATGTGTGCAAATCTTTGATATAACATTTTTAACTCAAATCTTTGCTTCTGGGGGATTCTAAAAATGTTTTTGAAAAAAACGTATGTTGCTATAATATCAGTGGTTCTCAACCTTTTTCATGTCAAGGACCCCCCAAAATGACATGTATTTGGCCGCGGACCCCCATCTCAAAATATGTTGTTCCAGGGACCCCCCAGAAGCAAAGATTTGAGTTACACATTTTCACGATAAAAAAAAAAATAGCAGATCTACAAGCTCAAAGAAATCTTAAAAATGACACAGATGCGTTCCCGGTCGTAATGGATTAATTACAGCGTACAGGCATCACAGGAGTCACAGCAGCCTGGCTGTAATGGGAAGCAGATGAGAGGGAATTACATTATTTCCTGACCAAATGGCTTCAAGATGGCAGGCTAGCGCTACCGTCCTCTCCTCCCCACGCCTAATAGAGCCCATGGGAGAAGTATACTCACATGTTTAACTCAAGTAAAAGTATCAGTAGAGCAATGTAGATATAGTCTGGTATTAAAAATGTACTAAAAAGTAAAAAAGTATATCGGCATGAAAATATACTTAAAGTACCAATGAGGTACTCATTGCACAGAATGTCCCATTTCACTAAGATTGAAATGTTTAAAAATCTTTTGAAGAAAGCAGATCTACAAGCTCACAACAGTACAGTACTTGAGTAAATGTACTTAGTTATTTATACCAATGCCTAATGGAGCCGATGGGAATCCAACGGGGGGGGGAGGGGGTTACAGTAACATGATGGGGATGGTATGTGTTTGTGTGAGTTTGCATGCGGTGGCATGCGTTTTAAGCGAGACGATATGTGTGTCTCTGCATGCGTGTGTGTGTGTGTGCGTGTGCGTGTGCGTGTGCGTGTGTGTGTGTGTGTGCGCGTCTGTGCATGTGTGTGTGTGTGGTTGTGTGTGTGTGTGTGTGTGTGCGTGCGTGCGTGCGTGCGTGCGTGCGTGTGCGTGTGCGTGTGTGTGTGTGTGTTCTGTCGGGGGGCTTCTGTGGGCTGCCTGCGTGCCAGATATCTGTAGCCACGGCCCAACACTGTTTCTCATTAAAGTCCATGACCGAGCGACGCAAGCATGCCTCAGAGTCTCAGCCACCGCAGGGAGGAGAGGGGGGGGAGAGAGAGAGAGAGAGAGAGAGAGAGAGAGAGAGAGAGAGAGAGAGAGAGAGAGAGAGAGAGAGAGAGAGAGAGAGAGAGAGGCAGCGAGACAATGATGAAACAGGGGCATTTTGATTCAGTGGTTTGAGACTTTGATCTCTGCTGAACAAAGCACTGAACTGAAAGAGTGACCAGAGAGAGAGGGGGGGAGAGAGAGAGAGGGGAGAGAGAGAGTTGGGGAGAGAGAGAGTTGGGGAGAGAGAGAGACTCACACACACAGAGAGACAGACAGAGGGAGGCCAATAAAAAAAAAAGAACAAGTGAGAGAGCTAGACAAATATATACTGGTGACTCATTCCTCATGGATTCCGTTTTTAGAGTTTAGTAGAGCTGGCCGATACATCAACTCTTCTAGTCCATAACCCGGGGACAGTGTCTACGGTGTGGGGGTGCAGACTCGCCAAATATGCTAATTAACCCATTGAGACCTGAAGCCGATTCTACAAGTGTCTTCTAAATCCCAAAAGTTTTCTGAAAAAAAACGTATGTTTCTATATCAGTGGTTCTCAAACATTTTCATGTCAAGGACCCCCCAAAATGATATGCATTTGGCCGCCGACCATTTTGTTCCAGGGACCCCCCCCAGAAGCAAAGGTTTGCTTTAAAATAATTTATATTCAAAGATTTGCACACATTTTCACGATTTTTCAAAAATAGCAGATATACAAGCTCGTAGCGCGGCACTCGGTGCCGCACTACGAGCTTGTATATCTGCTATTTTTGAATAGCCAAAGTGTAAACAAATAATGCTTTTTTAGCTCGAATGGCACAAATGCGTTCCCGGTCTTAAGGGGTTAAACAATTACATTTCTCTAAAAAAAAAAGACAGCTAATGCCGAATCG
>NW_027660904.1:0-15515 GCF_963280865.1 Gymnoscopelus braueri
CCAGGTCATTGTGTATTGACGGCCGTATGTCATATATAAACATAGAGCTTTCTCCTGTTAACCATCAGTGGTGGAAAAAGTACTCAAATGTTTTACTTAAGTAGAAGTATCAACTGCAATGTAGAAATACTCTGTTACAAGTAAAAGTCTAGAACAAAACATTTACTCGAGTAAAAGTACAAAACTATTGGTATAAAATGTACTGTACCAAAAGTAAAAGTATGCATTGTGCAGAATTTCCATTTCACAAGTTCAAAATGTTTTAAAAAAATCGTTTGAAAATATCAAATGGCCAAAATATATATAGTAAGTAATATATATAGTATATATATAGTTACTAGTTACTAGTTACTAAAATAAATGCACTGCGTGCGTGCATCTCTAGTAGTCTGGACCAGTGGTGTAAAGTAGTACATTTACTCAAGTACTGTATTTAAAGGTAGGATAAGTGATATTTTTGGGTTAAAACAAAAAGTATATTTTTTAAAGGTTTAAGCACTATATTCTGATAGTAATCATTGCTATAGAGTGTTTGTTCAGTAACAGGAGTCTCCCGTCTCTCCAGCTCTTTAATAAACAGAAAATACATTTTCTGGTAGGTGTCAAAATCTCAGCCAATCAGAAGAAAGTACCAATTTTTAAGCTTTATTTTTATAGTGTTCCAGTTCTAATTTTGCCTGCTCTTTACTTAGTGTCATCACTTCCAATTTCACTTGTTTAATCTATATCCTGATTGAGTTCTATATCCTGATTGGATAAAATTGGAAATGAAACTGAAACTGAAACGAAAATGCATTTTCTGTTTTATAAAGAGCTGGAGAGACATGGAGACTCCTTATATGGACAGGACACTCTATAGTAACGAGCACTATCAGAACATAGACCCATTTTGCAATTATTTGAATAATTGCAAATCACTTACCCTACCTTTAAGTAGAATTTTTTGTTACTTTTACTTTACTGGAGTATTTCCAGTTTTCACTACTCCACTACATCTCAGAGGAAAATATTGTACTTTTACTCCACTAGAATGATTTGAAAACTTTAGTTACTAGTTACTTTACAGATATAAATTATTACATTATAAAAATGAGAAATTAACCACTTTAGCTCTATTTTATACATAGGCTATTTGAAAATAGCAGATCTACAAGCGTCGACACATGCAACGCGTTGCATCTTAACGCGTTGTGAGCTTGTAGATCCACTATAATTCAACATCAATTCTTAAAAGCCGAACATTTGCCGAAAACTGCCGATCTACAAGCTCACAATGGGTCACGTGAGCTCGTAGATCGGCTATTTATGGCGAAGAGATTTGGTGTATAGGGGGAAAAAAGGAGGTGGGGGGGGGGGGGCTAGTAAAGACCCTTGAGGGACCTCGGTCAACTGGATAATATAGGGTTGAAGTGGTTCATATAATATCACTTACCCACCACCAGAATCATTTTCACCTGTGTGTGTGTGTGCGTGTGTGCGTGTGTGTGTGTGTGCGTGCGTGCGTGCGTGCGTGCGTGCGTGCGTGCGTGCGTGCGTGCGTGCGTGCGTGCGTGCGTGCGTGCGTGCGTGCGCGTGTGCGTGCGCGTGCGTATGTGTGTGTGTGTGTGTGCGTGCGTGTGTGCGTGCGTGTGTGCGCGTGTGCGTGTGACAGGCTGAGTCACAGGGTCACTGGTGTGTTTAATGGAGTCGATGAAGCAATGATCTGTCAGCCAATCCCCTCGTGCCTTCTGCCTTTACTGTCTGGCCCTGATACCAGCACTCATCCCCTATACAATATATTTACTGCACATTCTCTCTCTCTCTCTCTCTCTCTCTCTCTCTCTCTCTCTCTCTCTCTCACACACACACACACACACACACACACACACACACACACACACACACACACGCACGCACGCACGCACGCACACACACGCTGTATATGGGTGATGTAAGAGGAGTGTCACAAGAAAAACACACACACACACACACACACACACACACGTGCACACCCACACACCTTTATACACACATGCCCACCTACACACAAATCCTGCTTTATGGGGATAATCCTATGACAGCCAATTTGCTGGAGGATATATATGTATATATATATATATATATATATATATATATATATAGAGAGAGAGAGAGAGAGAGAGAGAGAGAGAGAGAGAGAGAGAGAGAGAGAGAGAGAGAGACACAGAGAGTTGGTTGGGTGGGTGGGTGGGTGTAGGTGTGACTTTCATCATCCTTCAACTCCTCCTCTCGCCTCATCCCTCCATTCTGGCTCCACTCATCCTTTGAAGATTAAGTTGGACCAAAAACAAAATAAAAAGGATGTGATGTGTATGGGAGGGGGAGAGAGAGAGAGAGAGAGAGAGAGAGAGAGAGAGAGAGAGAGAGAGAGAGAGAGAGAGAGAAGGGGATGAGGGGTTGGTGCTGCAGGTTCATATTACAGAACAAAATGTCTCCTCTCTGTTTCTCAATTCAATTCAATTCAGTTTAAAGGGGATTTATATTGGCATGAGAAAACATGCGTGTACATTGCCAACGCATAAGTGGGACAAAACAATGTGTGTCTCTCTCTCTCTCTCTCTCTCTCTCTCTCTCTCTCTCTCTCTCTCATTCTGTCTGTCTCTCTCCAAACATGTATGTCTTTTACTATCTCTCTTTAACTGTTGTTCAATTCTTTTTCTGTCCGTCCGTCCGTCCGTCCGTCCGTCCGTCCGTCCGTCCGTGAGTGACAGGGGTTCAATAAGCAGATCCTCCACACTGTCACCGTGCTCAGTCGGTGGCCAATTACCCAGTCACACTGCCTCTCCACTGGGGCCACCAGGATTAGCAGCCTGACACCAGGACACACGCACGCACGCACGCACGCACACACACACACACACACACACACACACACACACACACACACACACACACACACACACACACACACACACACACACACACACAACGCGCACACACACATACACACACACACACACAAACATGCACGCGCACACACACACACACGCACAGTTCCCCCAGTGGGCAGGTTGACAGGCTATAGCAAGGTGACAAACAGGACAGACAAATACGGTCTCCTCGCTTGCAGGGAAAGCAATAAATCCACCTGACGCTGTGGTGTGGGAACGGGAGGCAATGTTCCATGATGCATGGCATTATGTGGGAACAGGAGGCCATGTTCTATGCTGCACGTTCGTGTGTGCGGGGCAGTGTTGTAAAGCAAATAAGTACATTTACTCAAGTACCGTGCTTAAGTACACTTTTGAGGATTTTTTACTTTACTGGAGTGCTTTTCAATTTTCAATACTTTTACTTCTACTCCACTACATCTCTGAGGCGAATATTGTACTTTTACTCCACTACAATTATTTGAAAACCTAAGTTATGTGGGTGTAGTACCTTGGAATACTTAGTCTTCCCGGTGATGGATTGGTAGAATGAAACACTCTCAAACTTGAAGTTAGTTATATCAGCAGAAGAGGTTTATTACAGTAAGCATAGCAAGGCTTAAGCATTACAGCAAACGATGTTGCCTCTCTGGGCTCCCGAATATCTCTCTCTCCCTTTTCCGTCTATCTTACTAATATATCTGGGCACCATCGTCATCACTGGGCATCACCCGTAATCCTCTCATCATACAAATATTTGTTATCTCTCCACTGTGTCCCACATGGGACCACAGTGTCGAACACCACCTGTTGTTTGCTTGCTTAGTTGTCAAGTCATCTTGACATGACTCGTATCTTTTAACGAGTAATTGATCCTCCGTGTCGAGGCATTCCCCCTCCCTTATGTTCTTCTAGTTCTTTCTAGCTGTTTCTACGTTGTTTCTTTATAGGCCTGAGGTTACTAGGCCACGAGCGCTCCTTGGTTGCCCCCTAATCAAGCGCCAACCAGCTGTGCTCAGCTGTAGACCTTGTTCGTCATACGCTGTCAGTAGGGATGCTCGCTGTCAGTAGAGAGATTCCTCTGCCTGATTTACCTCCCATTCTGGGCATATAGTATTCTTTTGGTTTACACCCACTTCTGGGCAGAGGAGTGGGCAGCTTATCTCGATTTACTGACAAATCAACTGGAACTGGAAATGGACTGGAACTGAAATGGAAGTCCACTTCTTCCAGTACCTTCTCTATTAATACAATTTAGTTTAGCAGGCCAGGGTCATAGGTCACGACCTTCTGCCCCCACATAATCCTTCCTCTAGACAATAATTTGTCTATCTCTGCCAGGTCGGGATTGCCAGGTCGGGTTGTCTATGAGATAAGTATGGCTAAATATGGCTAAGTATGGCTTTCACTTCATAAAGTGCATAATGTGCAGTCAAACATTCTAATGTGCAGTCAAACATTCTTATAATGCACTCAAACACTCTATAATGCACTCAACATAATGCACTCAACATTCATGTTTTATAGGCTATAATGTGAGACTAGTCAATTACTCTTAACTTTTAACTCGTTTTGGTATGATGCACTTTTGGTCGTTTTGGTATGATGCTGGTCGTTTTGGTATGTTGCACTTTTGGTCGTTTTGGTATGATGCACTTGTAAATACTCTTAAGTAAAAGTAATACACGATTGTCCTCTCACTGTACTTTTGTAAATGAACCACTCTACTTGTTTACTCTACTCTACTTTACTATTTACTCTACTCTTCTTACTCTAATAAAGTAATAAAGTACTCTACTTTAATAATAACTGTTACTCTACTTTAATAATAACTGTAATAATAAATGACTTGTATAACTGCTGCTGTAATAATAAATGACTTGTATAACTGTAATAATAAATGACTTGTAATAAACTAGTCATAACAAATGGAATGTAATATAATAAACTGAAATAATAAATGACATTTGGAATGTAATAACAAAATGGAATGTAATAAATGACATTTGGAATGTAATAACAAAATGGAATTTAATAAATGACATTTGGAATGTAATATACCAAATGGAATGTAATATACTGCAATTCTGCGTATTCTTTTCTTATAACAAAGCTTCCCGCGTCCTTCATCTAATATTTGTCTTCCGTACTCCGTCCCATAGTGCAAAAGCGATAGTTCAGAAAACCTTCGATGTGACAGTTCTTCCTGGTACCGATCGTACCCCTCAATCATCCCTTCCTCTGTCACGGACACGTGACACTTAACTGTCCAGTATCCAAGTCCACTTGTGCTGTGCCTAGAAATACACAGCCAAGTAAAGTTGTCCATTTCTACTGCGGCGGTACGGAAGTTGTTTTCCAGCCAGAACGCCGAGGAAATACATGTGCGGAGTTCGGAAGATGTTTCCCCAGCCGGAACTCCGTCATTATGGACATAAAAGAGAGGAAATGCATGTCTTAGTAATATATATATCACTCTTTTTTTATTTTTCTCTTTTCTTTTCCCTATAACATACACATATACACATTATGATCACCTTTTGGGATTATATAATGATCACCTTTTGGGATTATATAATGATTCTTCCTCTAAATTTCCCTAAACTATCTTCAGAGTCCTTACTGGCTCAGACTGCGTACAGTCTCGCCCAGCCTGTCTCCACAAAAAACAAACTAAAATAACAAACAAAACAACAAACGTAATCCCCGAAGACCCCAGCCGACCAAGCCGTCTGAGGTTGGGAATCCCCTATGCTTAGAAAGAATCATTTTATCATTCTTATAATACCAGTACATATGTAGCTGTTGTACCAGTTTATATGTGTTATATGTATCTGATGCAGGTTGATTTTGGGTTCTTACCCTTTTTAATTGCTTTCGTTGTGTTCGCTGTCCTCTCTGGCCTCTCTTTTGGTCTCTCCTGTCTCCTGGTCGTTGCGGGTCCCTCTGGTTCTGCTTGTCCTGTCCTTGTGGTCTCTGGCCCTTCTGGTTCTTCTGGTTCTGCTTCCGTCTCTCCCTCTCCCTGGCACCTGGGACGTGGTTGGATGCTCTGGAACACTGGTCATTGATGATTGCTTATCTGGAGCCTCATCGATTGTTCTTCCCTCGGTAGTGTCATTGCGTCTGTTGCTTTCTCCTTGACTGCTCCCTGGGCTGTTGGTTGGTCCCTCTGGTGGCACCTCTTCTTTGGACGTAGTATACTCTTCTTCTTTGGACGTGGTAGGCTCCTCTTCCTTGTACATGGTAGGCTCTTCTTCTGTGGTAGGCTCTTCTTCGGTGGTAGGTTCTTCTTCTTTGTACATGGTAGGCTCTTCTTCTGTGGTAGGCTCTTCTTCTTTGGACTTGGTAGGCTCTTCTTCTGGATCCTCCTCATCCGTGGAAGTGTCTGATGCTCTTGGATACCATATCTTTCTTCCCTGGTAATTCACATAGTTTATTTCTGCCATCTCAATGTGCTTCTGGTTGGTTCCTGGATCCTGGCTCTTTTGTTTTGCTTCTAGGCAGTAATTGAACAGTGCATCTTCTTTGTCAGTCTGCCTTTTCCTTTTTTCACCTTGTTTCTTGGCTGAGCTATTAGCTGGTTCGCTTGCTGGTTCAGTGCTTGCAAGGTAGTTTTGCAATTCCTTGCGTAAGCGCTGTATCTTTAAGATCCTCTGCTCCAGTTTCTCTTCCTCCATCTTCTCCTCCTCCCGTTTTTCTTCCTCCATGTTTTCCTCCATGTTTTCCTCCTCCCTGGGTGAGTATGGTCCCTGTTCTGTCTGGGGTGGTGTGGTTTCAGGTGTCGTTGGGTCCCACTGGTGACAAGCTGAAAAACAAGCTTCCTCTGGGTTTTGTCGCTCACCTTCCTCTGGCGGTTCCTCTGGGTTTTGTCGCTCACCTTCCTCTGGCGGTTCCTCTGGGTTTTGTCGCTCCTCTCTTTCTATCCATGTTGCTCTTTCCGGGGTGAATTGTTCCAAAACCCATCGCCACATGCGTCGTATGTTGCCTTGGTCTCTGTGTCGTGTGGCCAGCATATGCAGGTTTATCTTTGTTGTTTCTATGTCTGTTCCAATTACGTGCAGCAGTCGTTTGAGTTTCCTCGAGTCTCCTGTGAGGGTACTTAGCCCTCCTCCGAGGCAACTTGAAGATAGCATGTCTTCTTCATATTGATCGCTCTTCTGGACCATCACCTGTATTGGTATCACACATTCCAGCCATCGATAATTGTATGTTCCTCCGAACGCTCTGGGGTCCAGAGTTTCTCTTCCTCCTCCTGGTCCCTCCTTCCAACTCATGATCACATGTTGTTGGAACAGGTGGAATGCCATCGTGGCGGTGAATGTGTCTTCTGGACATGGATACATTGTGACCCGTGCATATCCCGTCAGGATGCTGAAATGTTCCTGGATTTCTTCTCCTGATCCTTCCCTTCCACGCTGCTCCACCACTACTCTTCCCTCTTCTCTCATTCTTAGCTTGGCACTCTTCCCTTTGCCTTTTCTTCTGCTCAGCACCTCTTCTTCTGGTACATAAAACCAGACTCCTCCCCAGCCATGGGGATCTTGTACATATTGCAGGAAGTTCACTTCAGTTATTATCTCTGGGCATTGTAAGCAGTTTGCATCTTCTATCGCTGTTAAATTTATTACCTTGGGTCCTTCTTTTTGGTCAGAGAGGAGTCCAGGCCCCGGCCCCATAAACCTTCCCTTGGTGACATATTCGGTAATGTCAAAACCTCCCATGGTCAGCCCGTCCAAGCCTGTGTACCACTCTTTTTGCCTCCTCTCTCTTTCTTCCTCTTTTGTTGGATGATCTTTTTGGTGGTCCCGTTGTTCCATCTCCGCTATGTTTTTCACCCTTCTGTTTGGTGGCAGAATCTCTTCATTCAGATTTTGTGGGAATTCCTGACGGTCTCCCACTACCATCACCCCCGCTCTTCTTTCTTCTCCTTCCTCTTCATCCTGCCATGTTACGTCACTCCCTTGTAGCGTTGCATCATTTTCTGGTACTGAGTCTTCGTTATCATCGGCCGCCCTCATGACTTTGTTTTGTGGTGATTTTTGCCCTTTGTCTTGACTCTTGTTGGTCTTCCTTGTCTTGGGGTTGGTTTACCTATAACGAAAAATTTTCATAATTAATTTCTTGTAAACCAACGAAAAATGTTCATAATTACTTTCTTGTATTGTCTCTTCCTATCCTCCTCTCTTCTATACGCAGGTTTCTTGTCCTCCTCCTTTTTGGTCCCTTCTGTTACTTCAAACTTCCTTGCTTCTTATTCGTTTTTCGCCATCTGGATTCGCATCTGGGTCAGTTTTCTTGTTTTTGCTTCAAGCTCCATCAATCTTGCTTCAGTCTCCTGCAATTCTTTTTGCAACATTGGGTATTCTTCTGTCAGTATATCCTCAGCCGTTCTCTGGCCCACCGACCTTTCTTTAATTTCGTGGGGGATTCTGTTGCCTTTCTGTGGCTGGCGCTCCCTCCAGGGATTAGTTCGGCAATCGGCCCTCCGGTGGCCACTTTGTCCACATCCCCAGCATTCAAACTGCCTTTTCTGTGGCTCGGTCTCCCTCCAGGGATTAGTTCGGCAATCGGCCCTCCGGTGGCCACATTGTCCACATCCAAAGCATGCAAACTGCCTTTTCTGTGGCTCGGTCTCCCTCCAGGGATTAGTTCGGCAATCGGCCCTCCGGTGGCCACATTGTCCACATCCAAAGCATGCAAACTGCCTTTTCTGTGGCTCGGTCTCCCTCCAGGGATTAGTTGTTTGTTCTTTAGCTGTAGTAGGATTTACAGTTGTCTGTTCTTTAGTGGGAGCTAGTCTGTTGTTCATGTTGTAGTGCTGTTCCATCTTTCATACTTGTCTTTCATCCTCCTTTTGTGAGCCCTCTTCCTCTTCCTCTTGTTTCTATTGCAGGGCTCAAAGTTGTCTGTTCTTTAGCTGTAGTGGGAGTTATAGTTGTCTGTTCTTTAGTTGTAGTGGGATTTATTCTTTAGCTGTAGTGGGAATTGTTCTTTAGCTGTACTTTCTCTTGAACTTCTGTGGACTTCAGTGATCACAATGTCATTATTCTTGTTCCCTCATTCACAATGTCATTATTCTTGTTCCCTCCTTATCCTCATGATTTACTCTCTCAAAATATTGCTGATAAAAATAAAATGAGACAAAATTAAAATAAAATAAAATTCAAAAAGAGAAAAATCCTGAATACGTAAAGCCGACCTTTAATTAGTTGCATGATTAGTTCATTAAACCATCCAAAATTTCGATGGCAGTGACTGTATGTGAACACTCGTTCTCAATTAACAAAACCATGGTTACGGAAGTAACCTTTAATTCATTAATTCTCTCTAAAACCATCCAAATTTCGATGGTAGTGACTGTATGTGAACACTGGTTCTTAATTCATAAACCATGGTTACGGAAGTAACCTTTAATTCATTAATTCTCTCTAAAACCATCCAAATTTCGATGGTAGTGACTGTATGTGAACACTCGTTCTTAATTCATAAACCATGGTTACGGAAGTAACCTTTAATTCATTAATTCTCTCTAAAACCATCCAAATTTCGATGGTAGTGACTGTATGTGAACACTCGTTCTTAATTCATAAACCATGGTTACGGAAGTAACCTTTAATTCATTAATTCTCTCTAAAACCATCCAAATTTCGATGGCAGTGACTGTATGTGAACACTGGTTCTTAATTCATAAACCATGGTTACGGAAGTAACCTTTAATTCATTAATTCTCTCTAAAACCATCCAAATTTCGATGGTAGTGACTGTATGTGAACACTCGTTCTTAATTCATAAACCATGGTTACGGAAGTAACCTTTAATTCATTAATTCTCTCTAAAACCATCCAAATTTCGATGGTAGTGACTGTATGTGAACACTCGTTCTTAATTCATAAACCATGGTTACGGAAGTAACCTTTAATTCATTAATTCTCTCTAAAACCATCCAAATTTCGATGGTAGTGACTGTATGTGAACACTCGTTCTTAATTCATAAACCATGGTTACGGAAGTAACCTTTAATTCATTAATTCTCTCTAAAACCATCCAAATTTCGATGGCAGTGACTGTATGTCTCTCTCTCTTTGTGTGTCTTAACTCTTTGACTGCCAGAGTCGTTGACTGCCAGAGTATTTTCATTTGACTCCCTCAGTGGTTTTTTCTCTAGAGCCTCCAGTCCGCCTCTAGAGAGCAGCACATGATAGCTTAATGAGCTGTCATGTCAGCTCGCACCCCACACACACAGTCAAACAGTGAATACATTACAACTGATGTGACTGATCACATGGATCAGTCACATCAGTGATGCACATTTTCTTCCATCACTGGACGAAAATGACCAGGGATTAAAATCAAAAACCGGAAACGGAACCCAGGTCATGAAATCGGATGCAGGTGTGGTTGAAGCAAGTGGAACTCGAAAATAAGATTGAAATAACTTAACATTATAGCGCAATCAGAGATTAAACAATGAACGCGCGTCCAACGCGTCTAAAGCGTCGACGCGTTTTCGAGTCAATGACGTTTATAGAGTCTTTCTCTCTCTGTGTGTCTCTCTCTCTCTCTCTCTCTGTGTGTCTCTCTCTCTCTTACTGTACCTACAGTAATTATGGACCTCTCTCTTACTGTACCTACAGTACACTATGGACCTCTCTCTCTCTCTTACTGTACCTACAGTACATTATGGACCTCTCTCTTACTGTACCTACAGTAATTATGGACCTCTCTCTTACTGTACCTACAGTACACTATGGACCTCTCTCTTACTGTACCTACAGTAATTATGGACCTCTCTCTTACTGTACCTACAGTAACTATGGACCTCTCTCTTACTGTACCTACAGTAACTATGGACCTCTCTCTTACTGTACCTACAGTAATTATGGACCTCTCTCTTACTGTACCTACAGTAACTATGGACCTCTCTCTCTCTCTCTCTCTTATTATCTCTTTGTATATCTCTTTGTATATCTCAGAGTATCTCTGTATATCTCTGTATATCTCTGTATATCTCTGTATATCTCTGTATCTCTGTATCTCTGTATCTCTCTGTATCTCTCTGTATCTCTCTGTATCTCTCTCTGTATATCTCTGTATATCTCTGTATATCTCTGTATCTCTGTATCTCTGTATCTCTCTGTATCTCTCTGTATCTCTTTGTCTCTCTCAGAGTATCTCTGTATATCTCTGTATATCTCTGTATATCTCTGTATCTCTGTATCTCTTTGTATCTCTCAGAGTATCTCTCTGTCTCTCTCAGAGTATCTCTGTATATCTCTGTATATCTCTGTATATCTCTGTATCTCTCTGTATATCTCTGTATATCTCTGTATCTCTGTATCTCTTTATATCTCTCAGAGTATCTCTGTATATCTCTGTATATCTCTGTATATCTCTGTATCTCTGTATCTCTGTATCTCTCAGAGTATCTCTGTATATCTCTGTATATCTCTGTATCTCTGTATCTCTGTATCTCTCTGTATCTCTCTGTCTCTCTCAGAGTATCTCTGTATATCTCTGTATATCTCTGTATCTCTGTATCTCTTTGTATCTCTCAGAGTATCTCTGTATATCTCTGTATATCTCTGTATATCTCTGTATCTCTGTATCTCTGTATCTCTCAGAGTATCTCTCTGTCTCTCTCAGAGTATCTCTGTATATCTCTGTATATCTCTGTATCTCTCTGTATCTCTGTATCTCTGTATATCTCTGTATATCTCTTTGTATCTCTCTGTATCTCTCTGTATATCTCTGTATATCTCTGTATCTCTGTATCTCTGTATCTCTCTGTATCTCTCTGTATCTCTTTGTCTCTCTCAGAGTATCTCTGTATATCTCTGTATATCTCTGTATATCTCTGTATCTCTGTATCTCTTTGTATCTCTCAGAGTATCTCTCTGTCTCTCTCAGAGTATCTCTGTATATCTCTGTATATCTCTGTATATCTCTGTATCTCTCTGTATCTCTCTGTATATCTCTGTATATCTCTGTATCTCTGTATCTCTTTGTATCTCTCAGAGTATCTCTGTATATCTCTGTATATCTCTGTATATCTCTGTATCTCTGTATCTCTGTATCTCTCAGAGTATCTCTCTGTCTCTCTCAGAGTATCTCTGTATATCTCTGTATATCTCTGTATATCTCTGTATATCTCTGTATCTCTCTGTATCTCTGTATCTCTGTATATCTCTGTATATCTCTTTGTATCTCTCTGTATATCTCTGTATATCTCTGTATCTCTGTATCTCTTTGTATCTCTCTGTATCTCTCAGAGTATCTCTCTGTCTCTCTCAGAGTATCTCTGTATATCTCTGTATATCTCTGTATATCTCTGTATATCTCTGTATCTCTCTGTATCTCTGTACATGGGATCATCATTCATAACACAACGTTACTACACTTTCACACACAACGTTAAAACACACCGTCACCTGTTTTGTCTTCCCTTAGTCTCTCTTCTATCGCCCCTAGTCAGCCTCTCTGCTGACTGCCTCTCCTTCTGTAGGGGTTATAACATTTACAACACAACATTAATACACTTTCAAACCACAACGTCAACCACACCGTCACCCGTCTCTCTTTATATCACAAAGGTTCCTTATATATCACAAAGGTTCCTTAGCAGCGTTGTGATATATTCTTTTGAGGTAGCTGTATTGATAAATGTTCTTGTATAAATTGTTTATGGAACCAATGTGGTTGCTTGTGTGTGTGTGTGTGTGTGTGTGTGTGTGTGTGTGTGTGTGTGTGTCTGTGCAAATACAGCAGCATTTGTGATGTTTGAGGTAGACCTGAGGTAGATTTCAAAAAAGAAATATTCTTCTAGATTTTCAGAAACCCTTAAATCTAATACTTTACAAAGTTTTAAAATGTTCACGCAATCCACACATTATTTTAACGTCAAAAAATGTTGGACGAAATGTATTGTTTTAGCAGAATACAGATACGCTGTTCTATTACAGGGGCCTATATAGACACAGAGAGAGCGCTACGAGAGGCAGAGGTTAGCACGGGTGGGGGCGCCTCCTTAACATTGGATCCCCCTTCTATTCACAGTGAAGCTGGCTCTCCCATTTTCTCCTCTCTCTCTCTCTAAGCTCCAACCCAACTCGTAAATCAAGTTAGGTTGTCATCCAGGCTTCACAGAGAGAGAGCCACGATAGGCAGAGAGGCCAACACGGGTGGGGGCGCCTCCTTAGCGTTGGATCCCCCTTCTATTCACAGTGAAGCTGGCTCTCCCATTTTTCCTCTCTCTCTCTCTAAGCTCCAAACTAACTCGTAAATCAAAAAGTTAGGTTGTCATCCAGGCTTGGGGACGCATAATTTGTTTATTTTAAATTACCGCGTTCAAATGTTCCAAACTGCATTATTTTTTCATTTAATTAGTCCACTTTAAAACATGCTTTTTCATTTAATTATCCTCTCTTTGTGCTAGGTTATTTTAGGCTTTAGGCTTTTTATTAGTACATTTATTGCATTTATTTAACCTTTTTCCGATCGATTTTCTGTATTCTCTTTCAAATCCACACTGCACGCCATCCAAATAACTCGGTTTCTATGCATTCTAAATACTTCATTCACTCACTGTAAAATTGTCCTATTTAAGCCATCATGCACTCTTTCAAATCCACGGTCATCACACTCACCAATATTGCACCTAGTTATCTCAACCTGTGATTAAACCAGCCATGTACTCTACACACTTCCATTGCTCTCTTATTTCCACTGTCTAAATTCTCCAGGTTTGTCATGACTTTATGCGCTCTAATTAATTTGATTATACAGTATATATTATTATTATTATTATTATTTTATTCTCTGTGTAGCTACATTTTTTTTTTTTATGTACATGACATAAATGACATCTCCTTATATAAATACCTTGACTCTCAGCCCGTCGGCTGATTTATATAATTGCTTTCTACTCTTTAAATGTTCCTAAATTATCCCATGTGAGCTCACCATTCATTTCTTTTTCTGTGTAACGTTACTGGTTCTCTTGGCCTTTTTACCTCTTTAATTATCTGAATACAGCTTAATCTCTTACGCAGCCTGATGGCTGTATTATTTTCAGACTTACAGACTGTCATTTTTATCTCTTCAGACTCTCTCTTAGTCTGTTCTTTTTTAAAGCTCTATAT
Source organism: Gymnoscopelus braueri (assembly GCF_963280865.1). Taxonomy (NCBI): domain Eukaryota; kingdom Metazoa; phylum Chordata; class Actinopteri; order Myctophiformes; family Myctophidae; genus Gymnoscopelus; species Gymnoscopelus braueri. Next base: position 14,027 of record NW_027660904.1, read on the forward strand.
TGTAGCTTTTTCATGCGTCTGTAATTTTTCTCGTCAGACTCTCTTAGTCTGTTCTCTTTTAAAGCTCTATATTGTAGCTGTTCATGCGTCTGTTATCTCTTTAGACGTGTTCTCTCTGTGTTTTGTTTGTATAAATCTGCGCAATATCTCTGCACAGTTTACTGCAAACTCTTAAATTTATCTCTTTAACCGGTTTATCTCTCGACCTTGTTATCCAATTATGGGCAATTAAAATTTTGCTTTTGCCGTTTGCTTTGCAAGGCTCTTGAAGCTGAGCATTTTAGACATGCTTGTTATTGCTTGGTTAGTATTATTAAGCTTAATCGTGCATTCATTCACCTTCCAATCCGCTAATAACTACATTTATTTTTGGTACTATCCTCCCCACACAGATTCTTTTATTTATAGTTTCGCTGTTTTTTCCTCCTCCCCGCTCAGCGCCCCACAGCCCCGGGCCGGGACCCCTCCGTCTCCCCCCAGCGAGAGAACTCCACAAAAAGGCACTGAATCAATGGCTCGAGTTTTATTACCTTTTCTCTGGTGGCCACCTTGAGTTCTGTCGACAGGCGAAGCGCGAGATTGGCCCGGTCCTCCGGCCGCTGCAGCTGCGCCGCGCGAGGCGTCGGTCAAAATTCACGAAACGCTTTATTAAACTCCCGTTTTCGTGACGCCAATCTTTGTGGGTGTAGTACCTTGGAATACTTAGTCTTCCCGGTGATGGATTGGTAGAATGAAACACTCTCAAACTTGAAGTTAGTTATATCAGCAGAAGAGGTTTATTACAGTAAGCATAGCAAGGCTTAAGCATTACAGCAAACGATGTTGCCTCTCTGGGCTCCCGAATATCTCTCTCTCCCTTTTCCGTCTATCTTACTAATATATCTGGGCACCATCGTCATCACTGGGCATCACCCGTAATCCTCTCATCATACAAATATTTGTTATCTCTCCACTGTGTCCCACATGGGACCACAGTGTCGAACACCACCTGTTGTTTGCTTGCTTAGTTGTCAAGTCATCTTGACATGACTCGTATCTTTTAACGAGTAATTGATCCTCCGTGTCGAGGCATTCCCCCTCCCTTATGTTCTTCTAGTTCTTTCTAGCTGTTTCTACGTTGTTTCTTTATAGGCCTGAGGTTACTAGGCCACGAGCGCTCCTTGGTTGCCCCCTAATCAAGCGCCAACCAGCTGTGCTCAGCTGTAGACCTTGTTCGTCATACGCTGTCAGTAGGGATGCTCGCTGTCAGTAGAGAGATTCCTCTGCCTGATTTACCTCCCATTCTGGGCATATAGTATTCTTTTGGTTTACACCCACTTCTGGGCAGAGGAGTGGGCAGCTTATCTCGATTTACTGACAAATCAACTGGAACTGGAAATGGACTGGAACTGAAATGGAAGTCCACTTCTTCCAGTACCTTCTCTATTAATACAATTTAGTTTAGCAGGCCAGGGTCATAGGTCACGACCTTCTGCCCCCACAGTTACTA